>NC_090650.1:312034899-312334899 GCF_040937935.1 Hyperolius riggenbachi | reverse complement strand
TGCATGTATCATAGTCTAGGGCCAATTTTTAGGGGGAAGCCAATTAACTTATTTGTATGTTTTTGGGATGTGGGAGCAAACCGGAGTGCCCGGAGGAAAGCCACGCAGACACAGGGAGAACATACAAACTCCTTGCAGATGTTGACCTGGCTGGGATTTGAATCGGGGGCCCATCGATTGTAAGGCGAGAGCGCTAACCACTACGCCACCGTGCTGTCCAAGCACTTGCTGTGTAAAGGGCGCAGCCGTGAGCTGCTGCTGGGCCACGCCCCTTCCGGGGTGCGTAATCAATGGTTCCCTCCCTTGTTGCTGCTGACTGACAACCAGAACACTGCTGGTGTAAAAGGGCCCTAACTCAGCAGATTAAGTTATTTCCAGAATTTCCCAAAAGTAGCATGGCAACCCCATGAATCATAGCTGATTCTGCAGCTTTGGCAAGCTGGGTGAGATAATATTGTGGGCCAGGAAAACAGTGTTATTTAGGCAGGTAGAACACAGCAGATATGGGTTAAAGTGGACCAGAACTCAGAACTTCCTCTCTGCTCTAAAAGATAATAACCTTTAAAGTGGACCTGAACTCTTGCACAGGACAGAAGGAAAACATAGAAAAATCAGATGTGCCCTGTGTGTATTTAGAGAGCTGTATAATTCCCCTCATCTGTGACTAATCACCGCTGTAATTTGATCTCTTCAGCTGTGTCAGCTCAGGAATCTCCTCTGTCATGGCAAAGCTGCTAATTTGTAAACACAAGATGTTAACCCTATGCCTGCTGCCATGAAAGCAGGAAGTGGACACAATGCAGATTTTTTTTGCACGATTTGTATTAGCTGTAGCAAAGAAATGTTTTTAAAGGTTATTATGTTGTTGTGTATCTTTTAGAGCAGAGAGGAAGTTCTGAATTCAGGTCCGCTTTAAAGAAAAACGTTTCTTTGTTACAGCTGATACAAATCCTGCAATAAATCTGCACTGTTTCTACTTCCTGATTCATGGAAGCAGACATAGGGTTAACATCCTATGCTACTAAATTAACTTATCTGTCGGGGCAGTCAGCTGACACAGGGGAGAGTTCAAAGTACAACTTGGGATTAGATACAGATGAGGAGGAATTAGGCTAAACTCTCTAAATACATACAGGGTGCATTTCTCCATGTTTCCTTCTGTCCTGTGCAAGAGTTCAAGTCCACTTTGTAAAAGAAAGTTTAGTTTAGGTGTGCTGCAGAGTGACACATGCAAAGGCGTTTAAAAAACATCAAATGTAAACAAACATGTTAAAGAAGAATGAGCTAATTTGATAACAAAGGATAGAGATGTATGTGGTTTCTATGCTGGATCAAGAAGTGGAATGTGATCTTATGAACGTCCCTCTGGGCTGCTATACCTAGAAGTAAACTGTGTTATTTTTGCTGTGATTTACCTGTTGCTACAACAACTAACATGAAAGGGCAACGAACCGTTCTTACAAACAAGCAGGGTTTGTACTAGGTTCTATTTTGGAGGAATGTCTGTTCACAAGTTTATTTTTCTTTTTGAAAGACAGTTGATGGATATTTGGTGTTGTTCTGTAGGTGTCAAGTATCTCTTCATCACTCCTATCAGGGCTGGATTTGTACTTTTTACCGGTCAAAGCCCACTACCACCAGCTGCCCCCAGACCAACAGCATCCTGAACTTGCGCCACAACTCTGCAGTGATTAAGTTGTGGACTCCTGTAAGGACAGCTAATGACATGTTGGCAGGGGTTAGATTGTAAGCTCCTTGGCGAGCGGCACAATCGGTGGGTAACAAGCATCTCAGAAATCACTGTAAATTCCCATTTGTGTTGCCCCTTCATCCCCCAGTGCCAGATCCGGCTGTTGGTATCCACCCACCACTATGTGCAAACTCTGTGTAGCAGAATGAATGTTTGGCAGGCTAACTGTTACTGCCTCCACTGCTGCCCCCAGCCAGCCCCTTGCTTTCCTGGTGCCCTAGGCCATGGCCTTTGTGGCCTTTCCTGAAATCCATCCATGACTCCTATTCAGTACTTATAGAGACTTCTTTTCTTTTTCTTTTTTCTTTTTTTTTTTTATGTTTTACCAAAATCTCCTGTTTTCTCTCACTTCCCCAATACGCAATGTAATTTCTGCACAAATATTTTGGTGAAGCCCGCTTTCTTTCTGCAGACTCATCAATGTGTCAGTGGAGTATATTATAAGGAATTTTTCTAACTTCCACGCTGTGGTCAGCATAGTGTATGACCTTATTCAGAAATTCCTCATCCAAAAATTCTTACGATTTTTCACCACTGTTCATAGCAGTGCAAGAGTAATTTGAGAATCCAGCAATCAACGGACCCCAAATTACATCTTCCTCCGAGTTGATACAGCTCGGAGGGAGGAAAGAATTTTACACCGCCAGGGATTTGAGGGGCAGCAGGGTGAGCTATCATTCGGGCCAACCTGTGCCCATCTGACCGGCGGCTGAAACATACATACACCGGGGTCCCCGACTGCCGTACACAAGCCTGATCGTCGGCTGTGGTGGTCAGTATCGGCCACCTCAACTGACTTAAAAAACACCTGAAATGAAAAAATCTCCCTCTGGGAGATACTTACCTTGAGAGGGGGAAACCTTAGGGTCCCAATAAGGCTTTCCCATCCTCTGTAGCCTCAGGGAATCCAGCACTGGCTCCCCCAAAACTTCCCTGACAAAGGTTGACAAATACTGCGCATGCGTGGCAATATTTACCTACCGCAATCCAGCGCAGGTGCAGTAGCGGCTCTTCTTTAGGCTAAGACGAAAACAGCTGAGCCTGATCGATCCACTCTACTGCGCCAGCTCAAAGGACTTGCGCCTGCGCAGTAGAGCGGATACAATCAGGCTGTGAGAATCCGCTTAGCTGCCTGCACAGGCAGGCAGCCTTTTGACCATTGTTTAGGTTTGCATGCTGCAGGACTCTGGAAAGGAGACCTTCTGTCAGTTTTGCAGCTTGTGCTTGCTTGGTAATTTGCACACGTTGTCATGCAAATTGCCTGGCCACATTCATTGGAGGCGTGTACTATAAGTACTATGTGTTTCCCACAATGCTTGGCTGGTCATAAGGAGTCTTCCTGTGAAACACTCTGGAGAGTGTCAGCCTTGCTCATTGTTTGTATATCAGCTTAGAGTAATTCCTGAAACTGCGCTAGGCAGGTTCCCCTAGTGCAGTTAGGATTGCTTATCTGTTTTGTTTGTTCTGTTGCGATTGTCCTGTCCCAGCGGTGGTCGACAGGAAATCGCTCTGATCTCTGTTCTTGGAGTATAGCTGGTGCAGCGGTTGCTACCAGCTATCTCTTCTGTTCTGTCTCCTTGGATCGCGCTAGCCTCTTTTCGCTAGTGCTGTGGATCCTTCTGTTCTGCTACTCTGTACCTGGATCGCACTAGCATCCTACGCTAGTGCTGTGGATCCCTCTGTTCTGTTACTCTGTACCTGGATCGCACTAGCATCCTGCGCTCGTGCTGTGGATCCATCTGTTCTGTTACTCTGTACCTGGATCGCACTAGCATCCTGCGCTAGTGCTGTGGATCCTTCTGTTCTGCCTCCCAGGATCGCACTAGCATCCTGCGCTAGTGCTGTGGATCCTTTTGTTCTGCTACTCTGTACCTGGATCGCACTAGCATCCTACGCTAGTGCTGTGGATCCTTCTGTTCGGTCTCCCTGGATCGCACTGGCCTCTTTTCGCTAGTGCTGTGGATCCTATCTCCCGCCTGTTCCTGTTTTCGTGTGTCTGTCTTGTCTGCTACGAATGCTTGCTGGAGGCTCGGTGAGGTAACCGTTAAGCAAGCGCTCGCATCCTCTGTTTCATGTTTGTCTGTCAGTGGTTAGTTAGGCGTGCACTGTTGGGAATGAGTGCGGTGTTCGCGTTCAGTTAGCGTTTGTTGTTTTCTTTACCCTCTCGTTGTATGATTTTCTGTGCCTTTGCTACTCTCATGCTCTGCCTTGCTGTAGTCTTGTGTCACGTCTGGCGATCGCACCTCTCGCGATCGCGTTCCTGCTTCATATCTGCTGTGGTGTGTGCACCGTCGCGGGTTGGCGACTAGGTTGGCGCACACACATACAACCTGTCCCTTTGCTCATTCTCATTCGCAATCGCTTCTCTTGCGATTGCGTTCTGCGCTTCGTACAATTCCTGTCTGACATTTGTGGAGGTACAGAGGATTGGTTCCTCTGCACTCCCCAACGCCATCTGCCGACAGGAACCTCCCTCTACGGGTGCGTAGCACCTTTTGCTGGGTTCCTGCAATTATACGCTTGTGGAGGATTTCCGCCGTATCAGATGACCTGCTTCAAGAGCACTTTAATAATTTTGACCTGATACAAATGTTAGGTTAATTTTATGCAAATTTACTGGTATGTTGCTTGCAATAAGACCATTAAAATCATCAGTTACTGCATTCATTGGTTGAATTCCAAGCTATATAAATTTGCATACAATTTGCATAAATGCTAAATTATTAGCATCTCATTGACCAGCCCTCAGCTACTGATCAGCTGACTTCAAAGTGCGATAGAACTGCAGGAAAATGTATATTAAAATGACAGTTGAACCAAGGTCAGTTTGTGAAGATTTTGCTAAAACAAAATCTGTTTTTCCCATAATGGCCTGAGCCCACTGACTCAGTTGTTTCCGCTTTTCAGTTACACATCAATGTTACAGATGCTGAAAACTTAACAGAAGCGGACAAAACTACGTTAATGGGCTCAGGCCTTGAATGCATAAAAAAGCTAAACTACAAAAAATATGGTGATCAGAAATGTGGAAGGTCAGCCCCAGTGGAAATGAGTAGAAAATCAACCATAAAAATGCATTTACTTTGTGATCTTGAGGGAGTCAAAGTCCTGCGTTAAACTTTTATGCTAAAAAAACCTTTTTACTGCTTTATATATCTAAGTACTCTGAGTCTAAGTAGTCTCTAGTAGTTTCTATGTTTTTAAAACACTACTAGTGACATGACATCTTGCTTGTCATACTGTGTTGTGTTGCCCTTATTGGCACGTACAGATGCCTGGATGGAACAGTCTGCCACGACACTATTAGATCATTTCATGCATCCACTATTTGGCCAGCTGCTTGCTCTATTTTAACTGAGTCAGCTATTACTGGGAAGGGTTGGAGTCACCCACAAAAATGCACACGTCTTAAAAAAGAAATCTCTGCCCTTCTCCATGGAATCTCAATCATTTACAAGATAAATTGAAAATACCCAGCGTTCAGTAGAAGGTTATAAAGCACAGTGTTTTATCACCTGTAAAACATGTCATAATAGTGAAATGTTTTCCAGTAGCACACATTTTCAAGTCAGAGATGGAATGTGATTAACCTCAAGAGAGTAAACCTTTCTAAGAACTGTAGCATGGTCCTGGGCTTAAAGGGACTTGGCAATTATAGCATGTGTTGACAGTGATACATACGGCACCAATCTCTCCACCTTCTTTTCTAAATCGGTGTCACCCTTTATAACTTCAGATCCAGTTTGTCTGATCCATTTTTGTAACTTGCATGGCATAAATGAAGCAATATATTTTGTACCCTTGCAAAATCTTTCAAAGCAGAAGATGCATATGTGAACACCAAAACACAAACGAGTTTATCAGTTTCTATTGCACAGTTGTGGAAAGTTGGTAGTTTTGGCTAAAGCAAAAACTGCTTTTTTCTATTAGTGCCAAATAAGGTGGACTTTTAGCACCCCATGAATGCCACCCTTACTATGGCTTGGAGCACACGTTTATAAATACGCAACGGAATTTTGGCGGTGGCTGTGCTGATAAATTTTAATATCGGTAACATACTGTTATCAATATTCTGCTACAGGTAGCTATGATTCTTTTGTCGATCTACTGCATTCCTGGCAGTACCTTTCTTTAAATTCCAACCTACTCTACACCCTAACACTAACCTTCCTATCAATACACCTAACATTAACCTTCCTATCAATATGCCTAACACTAACCTTCCTATCAATATGCCTAACACTAACCTTCCTATGTATACGCCTAATACTAACCTACCTATCAATAAGCCTAACACTAACCTTCCTATGAATATGCCTAACACTAACCTTCCTATCAATATGCCTAACACTAACCTTCCTATCAATACGCCTAATACTAACCTTCCTATCAATACGCCTAATACTAACCTTCCTATCGATACGCCTAACACTAACCTACCTATCGATACGCCTAACACTAACCTTCCTATGAATACGCCTAACACTAACCTTCCTATTAATACGTCTAACACTAACCTTCCTATCAATAAGCCTAACACTAATCTTCCTATCAGTATGGCTAACACTAACCTTTCTATCAATATGCCTAACACTAACCTTCCTATCAATATGCCTAACACTAACCTTCTGTCACACTCACCATGGCGACCGTCTGCAGCATCCCCAGAGATTTTCCAGTGTGCGCAAGCACAGGGGCTCATTTGCATTACTCTGCTCAGTTCCTGTATGGCGCGCGGCATTGCGCGCAAAAGAAGGTTGCGCGTGTGCGCGTGAGCCGCGGGGCGCGCGTGCGCACAAGTTGCGCACGTTCTGCGCATGCGCAGAGCGTTAATTTTGGCGCCAATCTAGAGTATATAAGCAGCACCATCATTAGCCACAGTGCTGCTCGTTCTGACAGCTTGGCTACCCGTTGGTGAACCTTGTTCCTGCTCTACTTGATTCTGAACCTCCATTGTGACCTTGGCTTGTGACCCCAACCACCGTTGATCTCTGCCTGCCCTGACCTTTGGCTCTGTTTCCCGGATTATCACGATCTGCTGCCTGCCCCGACCTCTGGCTTGTGACCCCGACCACCGGTGATCTCCGCCTGCCCCGACCATTGGCTTGTGACCCTGACCATTGGCTTGTGACCCCGACCTCCGTTGCTTGCCGCCTGTCCTGGAAACCAAGCTTTCTTCTGACCAACTCTACTCCACAATCAGTGTCACCTGTTCTCCTGACCACTTGCTGAGGCAATCCCAGTAGTGACCTGGTAGGGCACTAGGCAGCTAAGTTCCACTTCCCCCTCCTGGGGTTGTGGTCCTGCACTCCCCTCAAGGGGGTGTGGGCGAAGACCCATGGTCACCTAGACTCCACTACTGGGTAACGCCTCTTCCTTCGTGGGAGGGTCAACAGGGACTGAAGAGGACCCTAACAGTAACGAACAGCCAAGGTGGACACTGGTGGAGCTCGTTCTCCCGTGGAGATTCTGTATGAGCTTGTGATGCAGCTACGAGTATCTGTGGATGAAGTCCTGGCCGGCTACCAGGAGATCCGGGATCAGCTTCGTAGTGCAGTTCCTGTTTCAGATAGCGCTTCTGCTCCTGCTTCCGCTCCTGCTGCTCCTGTGGTTCCTCCTCTGGCTGGCGAGGGGTTAGGCCCAGGAGAGGGTGCGGCCTCTCTCCCTCCTGAACCCAGACTACCTTTGCCCGAGAGATTCTCGGGGGATCGCTCTAAATTCCGATGGATCCAAAGTGCCTGTCGTCTGCATTTCTCGTTGTTACCCAGGACCTTTGTCAATGAAGAGATCAAGGTGGGAGCTGTCATTTCCCTGCTTCAAGGGGAACCTCAGGCATGGGCCCTTCGTCTGATGGAGCAACAGCACCCGGCACTACGGAATCTGAACACGTTCTTTGAGACCATGGCAGAGATCTATGATGATCCAGGTACAGCGGCTTCCACCGAAAGCGCCCTCCAGTCCCTCCGGCAAGGCAGGAGGCCGGTTGAAGTTTATGTGACAGAGTTCCGCCGTTGGGAAGCGGATGTCCTGTGGAATGATTCTGCCCTGAGGTTCCAGTTTCGCCAAGGACTTTCTGATACCCTTAAGGACGAGCTGGCCCGGGTTGGGGTTCCGGATTCTCTGAAGGATCTCATCCATCTCGCTATACAGATCGACAGACGCCTCAGAGAACGACGGTCAGAAAGAGCTGGTTCTACCAGACCAGCCTGGAGCCTACCCAGTCCGAGACCTGCTGCTACTCCTCTTCCATCCATTCCTCCTGTTCTGGACGAGCCCGAGCCAATGCAGATAGGTCTTGCCCGTCCTGCTCTCTCGCAGGAGGAGAGACAGCGTAGAAGGTCTGCCAACTTATGTCTATACTGTGGAGCCTCGGGCCACTTCCGGATTAACTGCCCGGTCAGACCTCCTGGTGAGCTTGAATTTAAAGTATGTGCAAGTGATTCGCCTGCTCCTCCGCTTGCCTCCTCTCATATCCCGCTCACTCTTTCGTTACAGGGCCCTCAAGGAAGGAACGTCACGATTAAGGCCATTGTGGACTCTGGAGCCTGTTTGTGTTTCTTGGACGTCCAGTTGGCACAACAGCTCATGCTTCCCACCTGCCGAAAACGTCAACCTCTTGTCATCCAATTGGCGGATGGATCCGCCATAGGCTCCGGTCCAATCACTATAGAGACCTTACCACTTCTGGTCACTATTCAGGAGGAACATCAGGAATACCTGAGTTTTGATCTATTACCTTCTCCATTGTTTCCGGTGATCCTGGGGATGCCGTGGCTGAGGACTCATAATCCTGCTATTAATTGGATCTCTCATGAAGTCTCTTTCCATTCAGATTACTGTCTGCGCTCCTGCTTTCCTCGGGCTAGAGCCCTGTTCTGTGTGGACTCACCTCAAAAAGACATCATTCCTGTGGCCTACCATGACTTCTTGGATGTGTTCGACAAGTCTAAGGCAGATGCTTTACCTCCGCATCGGCCCTATGACTGTCCTATCGACCTCCAACCAGGAGCTCCAATTCCCTTCGGAAGAACTTACCCTCTGTCCGAACCTGATACTCTAGTTCTTAAGGAGTACATTGAGGAGAACCTCACTAAGGGTTTCATCTGTCCCTCTACTTCTCCTGCTGGGGCCGGGATATTCTTTGTAGAGAAGAAAGACGGTTCCTTGCGACCCTGCATCGATTATCGGGAGCTCAATAAAATCACCATCAAAAACCGTTATCCACTTCCGTTAATGCCCGATTTGTTTCGAAGACTCCAGTCCGCCTGTATCTTTTCTGAGCTGGATCTGCGGGGAGCCTACAACCTGATCAGAATCCGTAAGGGTGATGAGTGGAAGACGGCCTTTCGCTCCCGTTTTGGGCACTTTGAATATCTGGGGATGCAACGCTCCAGCTACCTTCCAACATTTTGTCAACGACATCTTCAAGGATTATATTGACCACTTCATGGTAGTTTACTTGGATGACATCCTTATCTTCTCTTCTTCCCAAGCAGAGCAACATCTTCATGTAAGAAAGGTCTTGGCCCGCCTTCGTACTCATGGACTGTATGCAAAGCCCGAGAAATGTGAATTTGATCGAGTGAATATACAGTTCTTGGGCCTGAAGATCTCTCCAGGGGGAGTTGAGATGGACCCTCAGAAGGTCACGGCTATCCTGGATTGGCCAGCACCTGTGGACCGTAAGTTAGTCCAACATTTCATCGGCTTTGCTAATTTCTACAGGAGATTTATCAAGAATTTCTCCCGGATTGTGGCTCCCATTACTCAGTTAACCAGCACTGTCCGTTCCTTTCATTGGACTCCTGCGGCCCAATCTGCCTTCGAAAAACTAAAATCCTGTTTCACGTCCGCACCAATCCTAAAGCATCCTGATCCTGCTAAGGCTTTCGCCCTGGAAGTTGACGCCTCAGAAATTGCAGTGGGTGCCGTCCTGTCTCAGCGGTTCGGCCCAAAAGCCATCCTCCACCTAGTGGCATTCTTTTCTCGAAAACTAAACACGGCAGAGAGAAACTATGACGTCGCGGATCGAGAACTTCTGGCCATTAAGGCTGCACTCGAGGAATGGCGATATCTTTTAGAAGGGGCAGAGCAACCAATTTTAATTCTTACCGACCACAAGAACCTGGAATACTTACGATCTGCCAAGAGACTTAGGCCACGTCAAGCTCGATGGTCGCTCTTCTTTTCCAGGTTCAACTTTCACTTAACGTATCGCCCTGGTTCCAAGAATATTAAGCCAGACGCTCTATCCCGGATGTTCCAACCTGAGTCTACTTCTGATCCAGCTCCTGAGACCATTCTATCCCCGCAACACTTCCTTCTCCTGCAGTCTAGTCTCATGGAACTTATCAAGCAAGCATCTTCTCAGCTCAGCACACCCCTGGATTTACCAATGAAAGAGGGGTTTTATTACTTTCAGAACAGGATTCTTGTTCCTACTGAGACACGTATGCTGGTACTTCAAGCCTGTCATGACAATAAATTGGCTGGACACTTTGGGGTTCACAGGACTCAGGAACTTTTACAAAGAAGGTTTTGGTGGCCTGAGTTGGTCAAGGACTGTAAATCCTATGTTTCTTCCTGTGAGACATATGCTCAGTCTAAGAATCCTCGTACCCGCTCCTGGGGGCTCTTGAACCCTCTTCCTGTGCCAACCCAGCCATGGAGTGACATAGCAATGGACTTTGTGGTGGAGCTACCGCCTTCTGAAGGGTTCACCACTATCCTGGTCGTGGTAGACCGTTTCTCTAAAATGGCCCACTTCCTACGGTTTAAGCATGTTCCCTCAGCCGCAGAAACTGCTCAAGTTTTTATTCGTGAGATTGTGCGACTTCATGGTCTGCCATCCAATATCGTATCTGATCGGGGATCACAATTTACCTCACGGTTCTGGCAAGAACTTTGCAAGGGTCTCCAAATCAAGCTGTCTCTCTCTTCTGGTTACCATCCACAAACTAATGGTCAGACGGAGAGGACTAACCAAACGTTAGAACAGTACATCAGATGCTTCACCTCTGCTTCCCAGGATGATTGGTATTCTCTATTAGCCACCGCTGAGTTTGCATTCAATAATTCAGTTCATTCATCAACCCATCAGTCGCCATTTTTCATTAATTACGATATTCACCCAGTATTCCTGCCTGGTCTGGATTTTTCTTCAGATTGTCCTGGAGTAGAAGAAAGAATTTCGAATATGAAACGGAACTTTGACACCGTCTACAGTACCCTTAAGCAGACCCAGGAAAGAGGGAAAAAATTTGCAGACAAGCACAGACAAGAGGGACCAAATTTGTCTCCAGGAGATCTGGTCTGGCTCTCCACCACTAATCTCAAACTCTACTGTCCCTCTAAGAAGTTTGCCCCTAGGTTTATCGGCCCTTTTCCTGTATTACAAAAGATCAATCCGGTAACTTTTAAATTGACTCTTCCAGCTTCACTTCGGGTCCACCCAGTGTTTCATGTCTCCTGTTTGAAGAAGGTATCACCTAACATGTTTACTGGTCGATTCTCTGATCCTCCTCAACCAACTCTTGTCGAAGGTACAGAAGAATTTGAAGTGAAAAGACCTGGATAGCAGGAGAGTAAGAAATTCCTTGCAGTATTTAACCAAATGGAAGGGCTTTGGAATTGAGGAGAACTCCTGGGAACCCGCTGCTAATATACATGCTCCCATGTTGGTAAGAAGAGACCATCAAAGATTTCCTGACAAGCCAGGTCCTAGGGGCACCCGGAGGTTGCCCCTTGGGAGGGGGCAATGTCACACTCACCATGGCGACCGTCTGCAGCGTCCCCAGAGATTTTCCCTTGTGCGCACGCACAGGGGCTCATTCGCATTACTCTGCTCACTTCCTGTATGGCGCAGTGCGCATGCGCGCAAAACATTGCGTGCGCAGAAGATTACGCGCGTGCGCGTGAGCCGCGGGACACGCGTGCGCACAGGTTGCGCACGTTCTGCGCATGCGCAGAGCATTCATTTTGGCGCCAATCTATAGAATATAAGCAGCACCATCCTTAGCCACAGTGCTGCTCGTTCTGACAGCTTGGCTACCCGTTGGTGAACCTTGTTCCTGCTCTACTTGATTCTGAACCTCCGTTGTGACCTTGGCTTGTGACCCCGACCACCGTTGATCTCTGCCTGCCCTGACCTTTGGCTCTGTTTCCCGGATTATCGCGATCTTCTGCCTGCCCCGACCTCTGGCTTGTGACCCCGATCACCGTTGATCTCCGCCTGCCCCGACCATAGGCTTGTGACCCCGACCTCCGTTGCTTGCCACCTGTCCTGGAAACCAAGCTTTCTTCTGACCAACTCTACTCCACAATCAGTGTCACCTGTTCTCCTGACCACTTGCTGAGGCAATCCCAGTAGTTACCTGGTAGGGCACTAGGCAGCTAAGTTCCACTTCCCCCTCCTGGGGTTGTGGTCCTGCACTCCCCTCAAGGGGGTGTGGGCGAAGACCCGTGGTCACCTAGACTCCACTACTGGGTAACGCCTCTTCCTTCATGGGAGGGTCAACAGGGACTGAAGAGGACCCTAACACCTTCATATCAATACGCCTAACACTAACCTTCTTATCAATATGCCTAATACTAACCTTCCTATCAATATGTCCAACACTAACCTTCCTATCAATATGCCTTACACTAACCTTCCTATCAATACGCCTAACACTAACCTTCCTATGAATACGCCTAACACTAACCTTCCTATAAATATGCCTAACACTAATCTTCCTATCAATATGCCTAACACTAACCTTTCTATCAATATGCCTAACACTAACCTTCCTATCATTACACCTAACACTAACCTTCCTATCAAAACGTCTAACACTAACCTTCCTATCAATACGTCTAACACTAACCTTCCTGTTAATATGCCTAACACCAACCTTCCTATAAATATGCCTAACACTACAGGGGCAAATCCAGGATTTCCAAGGGGGGGGTTCCTGAAAGCGGTGTGTGGGCGTGGCCAAAACATGGTGTGGGTGGAGCCAAATACTAGCAGTTTCTAGGCTTAATTGCACCCAGGGTGAGGGCGTAAAATGCGCCCCCAACGTTTAGACAGGTATAGGTGCCCGCAGTATAGGTAGCCAGCTATAGGTCCCCCCCCAGTATAGGTAGCCCATATAGTTGCCCCCAGTATAGGTTAGATAGGTATATGCCCCCAGTATAGGTTAGATAGGTATATGCCCCCAGTGTAGGTTAGATAGGTATATGCCCCCCAGTATAGGTTAGATAGGTATATGCCCCCAGTATAGGTTAGATAGGTATATGCCCCCCAGTATAGGTTAGATAGGTATATGCCCCCCAGTATAGGTTAGATAGGTATATGCCCCCCAGTATAGGTTAGATAGGTATATGCCCCCCAGTATAGGTTAGATAGGTATATGCCCCCCAGTATAGATTAGACAGGTATATGCCCCCCAGTATAGATTAGATAGGTATATGCCCCCCAGTATAGGTTAGATAGGTATATGCCCCCCAGTATAGGTTAGATAGGTATATGCCCCCCAGTATAGGTTAGATAGGTATATGCCCCCCAGTATTGATTAGACAGGTATATGCTCCCCAGTATAGGTTAGATAGGTATATGCCCCCAGTATAGGTTAGATAGGTATATGCCCCCCAGTATAGGTTAGATAGGTATATGCCCCCCAGTATAGGTTAGACAGGTATATGCCCCCCAGTATAGATTAGACAGATATATGCCCCCCAGTATAGATTAGACAGGTATATGCCCCCCAGTATAGATTAGATAGGTAAATGCCCCCCAGTATAGATTAGATAGGTATATGCCCCCCAGTATAGATTAGATAGGTATATGCCCCCCAGTATAGGTTAGATAGGTATATGCCCTCAGTATAGACTAGATAGGTGGAGGAAGGTGCCCCTGTGTGGGGAGAAGATTGCCCTGGGAAGAGAAGAGAGAAAAAATTGTGGCGGCGCCAATAAGGGATGCGGGAGCCGGCTTTATTCCTCGCTCCCTCCCTCCTTCTGAATTCCCCTCACCTGCGGTGATTGTGTGCCTGGCTCCCCCATGAGTGTGTGCGCAGCGGAGCGGTAGGTCCTCTTACCGCAGATCAGGCGCATCGGCAACTGGAGTCTCCTGCTTCCTGTTTACCATGACGTCACAGGAAGCATAGAGACTAGTTGCCGGTGCGCCTGATCTGCGGTAAGAGGACCTACCGCTCCGCTGCGCACACACTCATGGGGGAGCCGGGCACACAATCACCGCAGGTGAGGGGAATTCAGAGGGAGGGAGGGAGCGAGGAATAAAGCTGGCTCCCGCATCCCTGGGCCCCTCGCTCTAGTCAGAGTCCTTCTCGCCGCACACAGATATGAGCAGGCGGCAGCTGTGCATCTGTGGCTGCCGCTGCTCAGATTTAGAGGGAGACTTCCGGTCTTGGTGCAGGGGGGTGTTCTGTACACCCGGAACAACCCCTTCCGTGCGCTTCTGCACTAACCTTTCTGTCAATATGCCTAACACTAACCTTCCTATCAATATGCCTAACACTAACCTTCCTATCAATACGCCTAACACTAGCCTTCCTATCAATACGCCTAACATTAGCCTTCCTATCAATATGCCTAACACTAACCTTTCTGTCAATATGCCTAACACTAACCTTCCTATCAATATGCCTAACACTAACCTTCCTATCAATATGCCTAACACTAACTTTCCCATCAACATGCCTAACACTAACCTTCCTATCAATACGCCTAACACTAGCCTTCCTATCAATATGCCTAACACTAGCCTTCCTATCAATACGCCTAACACTAACCTTTCTATCAATATGCCTGCCACTAACCTTCCGATCAATACGCCTAACATTAACCTTCCCATCAATATGCCTAACCCTAACCTTTCTATCAGTACGCCTAACACTAACCTTCCTATTAATATGCCTAACACTAACCTTCCTACTATTATGCCTAGTACTTGCCTTCCTACTGATACAACTAATACTTACCTTCCTAACAATAAGCCTAAAGGTGGCCACACGCGTTACAATGTTTTTTACTTTGATTCATTTTGATTTGATTCAATCTGACCAATCTGATTCAATTTTTCTGTTGATTGGAAGTTTTGGAGAGATTGTTAGAGTTAACACAAGTGTTTCAGTTTGCCGCACTTTGAGAAAAAAAGATTGTAAATGTCAAAAAGTTGGTTGGTTAGAAAACCCTCCTGCATAGCTAGTTTTCACTCAATAATCAACTTCTGATCATTTTGCATTTTCATAGAACTACATTTTCTACTGTGACATGTAACACCATATTCCATCTCTGTACATCTATCAGTACTTCATGTGATCATCATTCGCTGTTCAGAATTACAATTACCACTGAACACTACATTGCTACTTACAACTGCATTTAACAAAGTTTATTTTGCTACAAACGATCAATGACTTCTGTTTATTAATAACATAAATAAACCAAGCACAATACAGTTGCATATTTAGATCATTATGCAATCCCCCCTCCCTCCCCCCCCCCCCCCCCCCCCGGCCCAAAAAAAAAAACGACAACAAAACAAAAAAAACCCCTACAATTTTGTATATATTATTTTCACCTTAAAGGTGGCCACGCACCATACAATTTTTAAAATTTCTATTCAATTCAGGAATTACTATCTTTTTTTTTGATTGGTTGTAACATTTGAACAATATGACCAATGTACCACTCACCTGTGTTCAAATTTTCCCCAGTTATGAAAAAAATGATTGAATGCAGCACTGCTTACCGATCACTTGCATATGTTTGCGGGACACTTTGAATGCCAGAAACCATTTTTCAGTCGCCTTGCTGAACACTTGCCTCAGTTCCTGACCCCTGCACCAAACTCAAGCACACCAGCCCCCGCATGGTCGCAATTTAATATTTTCAGTCTATGGTACTGCCATAACACACTGCTAGCCATTGCACCAAAATTAACTGCTTCTGCAGGGAAGTTGACTGATTTCCTGGACACTAGTAGTCGTAGCGCTAGTAAACAGTACATGGGTTTTGGCCTTAGTTCTGTGTCTTTTTCACAACAGTTTTAACTGTTAAACAACAACCACTTGGAGCCATCTTTGCCAAGAATCTAGAGTGTGTACAGCCAAAAGACTCCAGAAGATCTAGCGTGCTGGATTATCCCGTGTGAGCACAGTTCCAGTCTGTACTCTGCCTGCCAAAAGCTGTTCCATTGGTTGCCATGCCATTGCCCTTCCTCCCCCTTCCATATCGATATCAACAAAACACCGATCTCATCAAGAGTGCTAACCACTATGTACCGTGGTGTAGTGGTTAGCGCTCTTGCCTTGCAGCGCTGGATCCTCAGTTCCAATTCCAGCCAGGGCACTATATGCACTGAGTTTGTATGTTCTCCCCATGTCTGTGTGGGTTTCCTCAGGGCACTCTGGTTTCCTTCCACATCCCAAAACATACAAATAAAGTTAATTGGCTTTCCCCTAAAAATTGGCCCTAGACTACTATACATACACAATGTAGACGTAAGACTAAGGTAGGGATTTGATTTTGAGCCCCTCTGATCGATAGTTAAGTGTCAAGACAGTATATTCTGCACAGCGCTGTGGAAGGTGCCGACACTATATAAATAATAATCTGTAAGTTAATAGCACGTCTGTATAGTACTCAGCCCCAAACTGTCACCTGAAGGATTGATCCCTGTAGGCTACAGTAGTTGTGCATGTATTCGCACATTAGTTTGTGGGCATTTTTTTGTCTTGCAATAGCTCTATATCACAAATACCTTTTTTTGATTAATTTCTACTTACAAAACATTTCTGCAAGAATATAAATACCAGTACAATGATCCAAGCTTGGGAATGTGTGAGTCACTGTAAGACAAGATGCACTGATATAATCTGAGGTATGTAATGTATGTCGCACATGCTCGGTATCAGGTATCGTCTTCTCCTGTGTCTGAGGTTATTTCTTGTGGATGAAAAGCACAATGGGAATAAAAGCAAGTTTACTGACTGAGGTGTACCCTGCCCACATGACTGGCTGTCCTCCAGTTTCATGCTTCTTTCTGTTACACATCAGGGACAAGGGGACGCATTGGCCCCATGCTTTCAGTATGAATCACATTAATGCCCTTTGCTGCCAGAAAGAACGATTACAAGAGAAAGCAACTTGATTACACATCTGCTTTGTGAGATACACGTTTATCCCAGAATGTTTTTTATTTAATTAGCCATACAGGAAAAGGCAGCCATCGGTTAAAAAAAGAAAATATTTTTAGCTTGGGCATACTGAGTGGCAGCTCCTTTTTTAGGAGAGCCAAAGTGATTGCTGCATAGCATACAGTCAGGTCCATAAATATTGGGACATTGACACAACTGTAACATTTTTGACTCTATACATAACCGCAATGCATTTAAAATGAAACAAATACAATATTCTTTAACTGCAGACTGTCAGCTTCAATTTGAGGGTATTTACATCCTAATCAGGTGAACGGTGTAGGAATTACAACAGTTTACATATGTGCCTCCCACTTGTTAAGGGACCAAAAGTAATGGGACAGAATAATAATCATAACTCAAACTTTCACATACTCGGTTGCAAATTCTTTGTAGTCAATTACAGCCTGAAGCCTGGAACGCACTAGATGCTGGGTTTTATCCCTGGTGATGCTCTGCCAGGCCTCTACTGCAATTGTCTTCAGTTCCTGCTTGTTCTTGGGACATTTTCCCTTCAGTTTTGTCTTCAGCAAGACAAATGTATGATCAATCGGATTCAGGTCAGATGATTGACTTGGCCATTGCATCACATTCCACTTCTTTCCCTTCAAAAACTCTTTGGTTGCTTTTGCAGTATGCTTTGGGTCATTGTCCATCTGCACTGTGAAGCATCGTCCAATGAGTTCTGAAGCATTTGGATGAATATACAAGTCTATTGTGTCTATTGTCTGTTGTGCCTCAAGGTGATTCTATTATAATAATTCCCTAATATTATTCTGATTTCATTCCCAGTCTAATTACCTTGTGTGAAACTCTCCTTTAACATACAGAATTTCTTTTTCATTGTTAGAACCATTCAAATATTATGCATTTGTCAAAGATACTCCGTAGGAGACTGCATGAACTCTTGTGGGGTGGGCTTATATCTCTATCGATCCAAAAACAACTCCAGCCATATGAAATACTTTGTGAAAAATAAGCCTTTGTGGACAGTATGCAGACTAATAACAATTAAGCCTTGCCGGTGCTTTGTGCTGCTCTCGTTGCTGCTTGTGCCGAGGCGTTGAGGTCATGTTCTAATGGACTTGAAGTGCTTATATGAGCTGAACAAAGCGGAGAAGGCTGTATGCCATTGTAACCATTCACCTTTCCCTGCACAGCAGAGGAATGCAGTCATTAGAAAGTGTAATGTGACTTCCAGCTTTCTCTCTGATGATGAGTACAGGCCCTTCTGGTTTTGTTTCTGAAAGATCACTACAGGCATCTGGTCACAGATAAAGCACAGAGAGAGCGTCACATGCTGAGATCTGGGTTTACAACGTTATTGTTACAATAATCAGGTGCAATAACAGTCAAGAATGACGATGGATAAGGAGATACTAAGAAATGTGGCTTGCTTGCACACTTAGGGCTCGATTTACAAAACGGTGCTAATTTTAGCACTGGCCCTTAGCACGTCTAAACTCAGTTGAAATGTGAGCTCTGATTGAGAAAACCGGTGCTAACCTACTTAGCACCCTGGTTAGCACACCTAAAGACTTTAGACGTGCTAAGTAGGTTAGCACTGCTTAGTAAATCAAGACCTTTGTGTACATTGCATTGTATGCAGCTTGGAACTTGGCCAACAAAATTTACACTTACCTGGGGCTTCCCCCAGCCCATGAGGACCCCTAGTGTGCTCCAGGCTCCTCTCCCTCTCCCGCTGGGGGCTCCGTTAATCGGCAATTTTGACCTGAAGTCGCCAGTACGCATCCCCGATGCACACGCTATGACGCGTGGAATGAGAGTCCTGCGCATGCACGGTTCAGAGTTAGAAAACCGCGCATGCGCAGGACTTCTCATGCCGGCCAGCGTGATGACGTGTAGCTGCCAAAGTGATGACGCGTGGCGTGTGCGGCCGGGACGCGTAATGGTGATTTCATGCCAAAGTTGCCGATTAACGGGGCCTCCAGCGAGACCGGAAGAGGAGCCAGAAGGATGCCGGGGGACTTTGCATCATACGGTGGGCTGGAGGAAGCCCCAGGTAAGTGCAAACTGTGTTTTTAAAAGGTGCTCAGTGTCACTTTAATTAGCCCAGTTCCAGGCTGAATATAAAGTGAATTACATTTGCATGCAAGCCACATATCTTTGACCATCTCTAAACAAGAGTGAGGCTCCTGTCATAACAATGCTCCTGCAAAGTGCAGTAACCAACAGCCATTTATCTGTTGCTAGTACAGCTTACTGACAGTTAAGGTACCCATACATCTGTCAACTTGGTAGCCAATCGACCATCTGATTTCATAACTATTATTGAATCAGATGAAAATCGGTGCCGTCAAGTGCATGCCGGATTGACGATGCAACCTATTTCGGGCCGAGCTTGTCGATCGGACAGCTGAAAGATGTCGGGTGCATGGCGGTAACAGCAAGTGACAAACACGACAAAGCCCCCTGCCCATGTCCGCCGCTGGCTCCGGGCTCTGTCCATACACGCACCCCACGTGGTTGCCAACGTACACATGGGTGCATGTGTGACACCACACATGCCCACGTTACTACGGTAACCACGTGCGGTGCGTGTATGACCCGACAACGGACTCGGAGCCAGTGGCGGACACAGACAGGTAATGTATACTGCACTGGGCACCGGGGAGGCACATTGAGCATTAGGGGGACAGTGTTGAGGCAACGGATGTGGCTTTACAGTTTTGAGCCTGCGGTGTATGGGCAGCAGGGCCGGTTTAAGGGGCCCTGGGGCAAACTTAAGTGTGGAGCCCCCCTGCCTGAGACGTCATGCTACCCAACCCCCCCCCCTCCCCCGCTGTAAACCGATTGCTGCCTGGATGCCTGCGAGTATGCTTCCTGCAATTACCTATCTCAGTGGGCGGGCGGGAAGCGTCTGCACACTCCGTGCACTCTGCTCTGAGGCCTCACACTGTAATGTGTAAACATGCACCGGGTCATAGAGTGGGAAGGAGACAACATGCCAGCCTCAGAGTGTGCACGGTATGTGTGAGTGTGCTGCGGCTGCGCAGCTCTAGGGCCGACCACCCGATCCACGCTACAGTAGCATGGATCGGGGGGTTGGCCCTAGAGCTGCGCAGCCGCACTCGCGGCAGGTGCAGACTGCGCAGCTGCGGCCAGCTCCGGCGGCCATATTGGCAGAGGCAGGAGAGCCCGACCCGGGCCCTGTGGTCGTGACAGGCCGGGGGGTCTATTGAGCGGCGGGGACCCGGCGGAATGACATGGAGGGCGCGGATGGCGTCCTCCGTGTCTTTTAAAGAGATGCAGGTACTTCACTTTTTAACTTTGTTTTTTTTATTAATTTGGCCTCGTAAGTCCTTTAAGGCCTCTTTCAGATGGGAGAAATTAACTGTGTGCTTCCTGGGTTCAGCATCCCATCTGCCACTCACTACCGCAATGAAAGAAATGCAGAAGAATGGCAACCTTTGTAACACCACCTGCTTCAGCGCATGACTCACGGTGGCATTACCTGGTGGAAGAGAGACTCTCAGATGTGACTTCATGGGGGAGGGGTCTATAAACTATGCCACCAGCGCTAACACATGCCCAGTTGCTGCAAGAGAGCAGCTAACAGGTGGCAAATTTACCCTCTTTAGCTGCCCATAGAAATGAGCCCTAACAGTCAAGAAAGTAAATAATGAAATGTGCAAATTAAATGTTAAAAAATAATCTAGTTCAAGGCGTTCTACAGTATGCAATACTCAAATAATAAGACTGATATAGTTCAGTTGCCACAGTCAATGTTCTATATTCCTCCTGTATTCAGATCCTCATATGGAGAGATGCAGGCATTGGCGACCCTCACAGAGAATAAACAAGAAAAACAAATATAGTGAAGCCCTGTTGGGTCCTTTTATCCACATACAACAACCCAGTTCCCTCCAGTGTTAGTGCCAACGAATCATGTGAGAACTTCCTTCACTATAGTAGGCAAATAATTACGCTCGCCAGCTGACGTGGCTGACCGATTACAGACAGCTCAGCTCACATATGTATAGACCATCAGTGCCTCACGAGGAAATCCATAAAAACAACAAGGATATACATAGTGTAAACAGTGGCGGCTCCAGGAATTTTTTTTAGGGGTGCTATGCAGGTGCTGGGCCAATTTCCGGGGGAGCTGACGACGGCAAAAAATGGGTGGGGCTACAACCTGCGGAGCGCGAAGTGCGCCGTGGTGAAATAATGGGCGTGGTCATGACTGGATGAGGGCGGGGCTAACTGTAATTTAAAGTGAACCCAGGGTGAGAGTGATATGGTGGCTGCCATATTTATTTCCTTTTAAACAATTCTAGTTGCCTGGCAGCCCTGCTGATCTATTGGCTGCAGTAGTTAACTGAATTACACCAGAAACAAGCATGCAGCTAATCTTGTCAGTTCTGACAATATTGTCAGAAACGCCTGACCTGCTGCATGCTTGTTCAGGGTCTATGGTTGAAAGAATTAGAGGCAGAGGACCAACACGGCAGCCAGGCAGCTGGTATTACTTAAAAGGAGATAAATATGGCAGCCCCAATATTATTCTCACCTCGGGTTCCCTTTAAAAGTGCAACGCAAAGACAGAGTGCCCAAGTTTTGGTGACCCTTTCCCCAGAAAATTCACATAAATGTGCAGGTTTTTTCAAGAAAATACACGTAATGTGAGCAGATTTGAACAAAGAAAACGTTCAATGACCCCAATATGCACAATTGTTATCAGATATGACCCCAATATGCACAATCGTTATCAGATATGACCCCAATATGCACAATCGTTATCAGATATGACCCCAATATGCACAACCGTTATCAGATATGACCCCAATATGCACAACCGTTATCAGATATGACCCCAATATGCACAACCGTTATCAGATATGACCCCAATATGCACAACCATTATCAGATATGACCCCAATATGCACAACCGTTATCAGATATGACCCCAATATGCACAACTGTTATCAGATATGACCCCAATATGCACAATCCTTATCAGATATGACCCCAATATGCACAATCGTTATCAGATATGACCCCAATATGCACAACCGTTATCAGATATGACCCCAATATGCACAATCATTATCAGATATGACCCCAATATGTACAATCTTCAGTAGATCTAACCCCAATATGCACAATGCTCAGCAGTTCTGACCACAATCAGCAGCACCACCTGAAAAAGAAAAGAAAACCCCATTTACTCACCTAGTCAGAAGACCTCCTGTTCTGACCTCCTCCTCTCCCGACCTCCTTGTGGCGCGCAGCTCAGCTCCCACGATACTCTTCCTTCCTGCAGCAGCCTGCATTTCCCGGCGAGCAGGGCTACGGGAAAATGGCCGCCCGAAGCCCTGCACTGCAGACTCCAAGTCTGCAGAGCAGGGCTTCGGGCGGCCATCTTACCGTAGCCCTGCCTGCTGCTCCGAGCTACCGCTGTGAACTGACTCGGCGTCTCTTAGACGCCTGAAGTCAGTTCACGCCAGGGGGTGCTTGGACAAATTTAGGGGGTGCTTAAGCACCCCCAAGCACCCCCCTGGCGCCGCCACTGAGTGTAAAACCTTTTATTTGAAAATCCACACCACCTCGTGTAAGAGTGACCCAACAAATCACACTGCACTAGTGTAAAATTGCATGCACAAGGTACAACAATACGCTTACCAGAACTTGTAGCTGACCCCTCACAGACCAGCCAGTGAAGCTTGTACGCTCTACGGTGGGCAATGGCTGACTTCCTCCTCTCAACCTTATAAAAACTCCCAAAAGAGGCTCCCATAGTGTAAAAACATTTCATAGATCATTGGAATAAAAAGATTGCGCAATTACAAACTTCCAGTATAATGCGCATTTCAGTAGAAGAAAATCACATGTACTCCATAGCACAGGGGTCCCCAAACTTTTTCGGTCAAGTGCCGGGTCAACATACTTCAAACTAATAGGGGGCCAGAGTATACATAATATGATGTAGAAAACATTACATTGAACCTAGATAGTGTAAACAATTACCTGTTTACATGTGCAGCACAATTGTCTCCCATTTAACCAAAGCAGATATTATGCCTCCAATATAGCATGTGCAGATAGTATAAAACCTCTTTTCACCAGACAGTAAAGCATACTCAGGGAGCAACCCGTCGTCCAATTGGACAGCAGTGTGACTTGATGCGGAATTGGATTGGAAGCCAGCGAATGATTGCTCGCCGGCTTTCCTGTGGATTGATGGTACCAGCACTGCTATTCTATATGCGAGGCACCAATATTTAAAGATGCAGTGGACTGCATCTATAAGTAATCCATTTTGTGAGTGGGGGCCGGTGAAAAAGCCTCAGGGGGCTGCATTCGGGGGCCTTAGTTTGAGGACCACTGCCATAGGGTCTCTTCCTGCCCTGCCCGAAACTCCGCCCTACCGGTTTTGTCACGAATGACTCATCAGGGGCTGAGGAGGTATATAGAACATTGACTGTGACAACTGGACTTCCTCCTCTCAACCTTATAAAAAACTCCAAAAAAGAGGCTCCCATCGCGTAAAAACGTTTAATAGATCATTGGAATAAAAAGATTGTGCACTCACAAACTTCCAGCATAATGCGCATTTCAGTAGAAGAAAATCACATGTACTCCATAGCGTTTCTTCCTACTCTGCCCGAAGCTCCGCCCTATCGGTTTTGTCACAAATGACTCATCAGGGGCTGAGGAGGAATATAGAACATTGACTGTTGCAACTGGACTATATCTGTGTTATGACTGTAGAGCACCTTGTACTATATGTTTTATTAGTTTTAGGAGATCAGCCTCTCTTTACAGAGTGCTCCAGAACTTTCACTGTGTACTGTTTGGTATAGAGGAAGGCGCGCATCTGCCACCTGTAATAATAAGAAATAATCTAGCAATCTTCTTAGACCAGTTTTTAAATTGTTGTGGTAGGAACTTATATAAGCTTAGTCCTTCCAACTTTACAAAAATGTATTCATTGCTGATCTAAGACTGTTGTTGTGTGTAATAATTGTTTCACCCTAGGGGCTTGATTCACAAAGCCGGGATAACTCATATCATGGCCGCACTAGCGTTTTGCGTGCGTTATAACACGCGTAGCGTTTTGTGCGCAATCGCAAATTTTCTCGGGAAAACGTGTGCATTTTCATGTGAAAATTACGATTGCGCATGAAAACCTTTACGCACGTTATAACGCATGCAAAACATTAGCGTGCCCCTGTTATTAGTTATCACGGTTTTGTGAATCAAGCTCAATGGGCTCAAATCTGGTAGCGTTTAGTAAATAATTACCTCATGGTATTGGGTTTACCTCATGAGGGAAATCAACTGAACCACTGAAATACCTCATGTTTTACCTTATGTTTTACCTCATGTTCGGAAATGGAGAAAAATCTCTCAGAATTGATAAAAGAAGAGGAAAATACCTGATGAGGTATTTTACCTACAAAAAAAATATTTACCTCACATAGCTACCAGAATTGAGCCCAATGTGTTCTTTCCACCACAACCTATGATCTGCCATGATTTTCTTTAAGGTCAGCATTGTGCTCTAGGCGAGCTAACATTGACAAAAGGAGGTCAGTGATGGAGGACACTGTATTTCTTCTGTGACAGCTGGTTTTAAAGAGGCACCAACAAAACTTAATTTTAGGTGTCGGTGACTAAAAGTATTTTCACACATTGGTGGGGTAGAGATACAAGTACTAAATAGGCACATGACCTTGGAGTCTGCATTGACCCTCTCTAACGTTATTGCATCATTTTGACAAGTTCATTAGTTAAACACAGATTCTAAGTTACATACCTGTTAAACTATATAAGGAATTTGTGTATATAATAGTTGTTAGCAGAGCTGCGTGACTGACAAGGAGACCTATGCTGATGCCCTAAGCCCAGAGTTTATCCATTACAGGCACTTTGATCAGCTTTGGGAGCACATGTTCCCATTCACCAATGACGGACCGGCGGGATGGCGATGAAGGCGAATGGGTGCGCGAGCGGGTGCGGCGAAGGTAAATAAACAAAGATGCATATCTACAACCCTAGGCCAGAGATGAAGGTCACAGGGGCATATATATGCATGGCAGAGGTAGGGAAGTGGTTAAACTGTATGTCCAAATCCAGAGTTGTCCACAAGTAAACCATCTATCTACATATACCATTATGTATATGACTCGACATACAAACAAATTAGACTTAGAAACAATCTCATTTAACTGAACCTGTTTGTAAGTAGGAAACTGTCTGTGATACTTTGCTGTTCAAAGCGAACTGAGGTAGATAACAAAAATATATAAATGATTGTTATAGAAATAAATGATTGATTGGATTCTCTGTTGTACGGTGCCAGGGAAGATGTTGGTGCTATATAAATCCATTATAATGATAATTGAACTAGCCATATTCTTGTATCCTCCACAACAGCTTAAGTTTAAGGATGTAGAAAAACAAGGAAGAAAAGGACAAGGAAGCATCTGTACTCTGCATTATAAATAACCTAAGGATGAGCTCTGAGCTCTGCTTTCCTTGTTTCTCTTCCTATTGTTAAGTCTTACCACAGTGCTGTTTACTTTACAAAATACTGAATTATGTTCAAGCAATTAGAGATTATTGATTGAGGAAGCTTTTGCTATCCCCAGGGTAACATGTGCCTTATACTGTGTGTGTTCTGTCTGCATGAACCAAATTGAACAATTACCGCTCCACAGGGGATATGCTTAGCATCAATAATGGGACTGCTTGTATTTTATAGGCCTGGACCTCAATTCAGGGCATGGACAACAAATGTATATGAAAAGTGATGTGCTATGGTCAGATCAAATATAGTATCTGAAATATATTAAATCACTTGATTTGCAAAAACAAACAGAAAAAAAGCTTGTAGGCCTTAATAAAAAGGTTTGAAAAATCTGAATGTATTAAGTTCATTTAAAATGTTACTCTATTTCCACTAACAAAAACAAACATCATTTATTAGGCTGCCTTCACACTTATCCTTGTGATTTTCATTTCCGGGCGCATTTTTGCACTTCTTTTTTATTTGCAATTTTTCAGCTCAGAATCTTCTTTTGTTTGTGCACTTTTTTAATGCATATTTTCAGAATGTGATTTTCGTGCATACTAATAAAGTTCATTACATGAAATTGTATTCATTAAATTTAATTGAAATTTGCATGCGAAAATTCACAGTTGCCACTGGCTTGCATTGGATGCAAATCGCAGGTGCATTGCCCAAAAAAAGCAGACTTGCCTAGCACATTCTTGGATTTGCGCCTAACTGGATGTTCTTTCACTGTCTCCTACACCAATACTAACTCCTCTGCATGTCCGATGTCTGTAGGTGTACCACAAGACTCCATTCTTGAACTTATTCTCTTCTTCATCTATACTCATGACCTGGGACAATTAATACGCTTTTTTTGGTTTCTAGTATCACTGTTATGCTGATGACAACCAAATCTGTTTCTCAGCTCCTGACCTCTTTACACTATTATCTTGAGTCCCTGACTGTCTGCCTGCCGTTTCTACATTAATTTCATCCTGTTGACTTGTATTAGATGTATGGCGAATGTGACTTTGCAAAAACGCAAATTGCACACAAATTCTGGTATGTGTGAAAGCAGCCTAACACAGACATACTTCTTTGTCCTCGTTAGCTGACCTTATGTACTGAATTGAACTCTTAACAAGAAGTGGTATGTGGGAGAGATTAGTGCATATTGCATCTCCCCATTGCTTTCCTGTGTCATGAATGTGTCCTTGTAGTAAACCTGAGGACACTAAAGTGACTGAAAATGTATTTACTGTTTTTTGCAGACTTCCGTGCAATTCCAGGACAAGTGAGGTGTGAGATTTCTGTGAAGAATTGTATTTAAAACTGCATACTGTTGCCATGGATTTTGTACCTACATTAGGAAGTTATGACAACTGTAGAGAGGGTGTGTGGCATTGATATATGTTGTATTATACGTAAATTATCGTGGGAGATCATTCCTACAATCCAGTAGAAAAAATGTGCCTAATAAGTTAAAAGTATGCTTAGATGCAATTGGTGATAGCTTGTCTGCTGTTTTCTTATTTACAGCCTTTATATTTTCATGTTTTCAGTCTCTCATGGGGGAACATAAGCACCCTGGATGTGAGTCTATGTATTTAAATATTTGATTTTGGACTGATTGCACTGATACTGTGTTGTGTATTATGTGTAAGTCTGTGTCCTGCATTTACCTTTCTCTGTATGTGAAAATGACTGTTGGTTCCCCTGAAACATTTTCCTGCTTTCATCTGTCATTATTACAGTGCTAATGATTTGCTAAATATGACTGGTTGCTATGTTTCCTAAATATGAGGCCTTGGCCTACAGTCTTATCATTTTAAAAGAAAACAATTGTTTTAGGCTTAATGAAAACCCAATAATCCGGACACCAATATTCATGACTAGAGATGGTGAAAGTTGTCCAATGGGAGAAGCTTGAGAAGGCAGAAAGGCTCAAACACAATTTACGACTCAGGCCTGAGTCTTGCATGCATATAAGAAAAAGTCATTTTGAACGCTGATAAGCAAAACAACAGAGCAGCCCAGTAGAGAGTATCACAGAATTGATTTATAGAGGAGCATATTATCAATACAATCAGGTGATTGATTTCTAAGTTTATGTCTAAGTTTATGATTGGCTGATCATTATCATGAAATTATTTCTCAAGCTAGGCATACATGAGTTGATTATGGCCACTCAATGCTGCACCAGTCAATGTGGCCATAATCACTACCTTATCTCTCACTCCATGGAATTTTTTCCAAACACCTTTTCTATTGATAAACTGTCTGAAAGTTCATGAGTTGGGCATGATGAGGAAAAGAGATTCAATTAAAGTGATTGATTTAATAAAAAATAAAAAAAAAAAAACACAAATGTATGACTAACCTTACTTATGCTTTCTGTATTATTATACACAGGAAGCAGAAATGAGACAAGATCAAATGATCATAACCAGCCAGTAAGTTAGCAACCTGATTAAACCAATCCTCTCCACAAGTTCTCCTCATGCAGCATGAACATGAACCTTACTTACTTAGACAAAGACAAGACAAATAACATTTATATTGCGCTTTTCTCCTTGCGGACTCAAAGCGCAAGAGCAGAGCAGCAGCCACTAGGGCGCGCTCTATTGGCAGTAGCAGTGTAAGGGAGACTTGCCAAAGGTCTCCTACTGAATTAGTGCTGGCTTACTGAACAGGCAAAGCCGAGATTCGAACCCTGGTCTCCTGTGTCAGAGGCAGAGCCCTTAACCATTACACAATCAGCCAACTTACTGTTAATATCAATGCCCCTTTCCTGCTGTTCATACTTGTGAGGGGTCACCTCCATTCCCGCTGCTTGCCCTGTGTGCATGCATCCATCCAGGGGCGTAACAATATGCCCTAGGACCCCCCCCCCCCCCCCCTCGATTGCAGTGTGGGCTTAGGGCTGTGGGGACCTGCTCCTCCTCCCTCTCCTCATCCACATGCAGGGAGCGGTGTAATATTTACTTTCTCTAGCACTGAAAGTCTTCTCCGTGCTTCACAGCCACACTGATGCTAGTCACGTGATCGCAAGCCAGAGGATGGTAGCAGAGAGTGTGCCGCTGTGATGCATGGAGGAGACCCGTTTTGGTTGATATGTAGAAGGGAGTTTTTTCAATATTTTTTATTGGCTGGCGGCACTTGCAAAGGGGAGGGTGGTTGAGGGGCCTATCAAACCAAGGGGCCCCATGCTATATTTACATACATTCTAGTTATGCCCCTGCATGGATGCTCCATGCTGTGGAACACATGGGAATAGCAGGCTGTTCTTGCACTTTCACCTTGCCTGCTGTATCATTGTGACGGTGTATGAGTTATTATGTGGGGGAGGGGGCAGGCCAAGCTTTCGGTGCCTATACTAAACATCTAAAATAGTGATCGGGCATGTTTTTTTGCCAGATGACTATTCTGCAATCTGGTCCAAGCTGCAAATGCAATTTTCCTAAGAAATGGTTTAACTTTTGTTGGGGGGGGGGGGGGGGGGGGGAGGGGGGGTTTCAAGGGAGCAAGCGTTTCATCTGATACTGTATATTTAACATATTTTGCAATATATATTCATTAATATATATTAATTGTCTGCTGTGCTGCTCCTCTGTGCATTTTAGATTTAGTTGTGCAACTTTTAAATGTCACAGATTTATAACCCAGACATTGTGAAGTCACCACCAATACTGTGTAGAGCCAAGTTGTAATTTTAGATGAATGTGGGATATTTATTGTAGGCTTTTCACTATTCTCCACTTACTCATCTGTTTTACTGAATTTTAATTGCTTTTATATTTTTCATTCCAAAATGATTTCTTCAGCTTAGTTATCTTTCAGTTTCAGATTATATAGAATTTGTGATTGTCAAGCCAATGCCAAGATCCACTTTGGATGGTGTGTTTGTTATTTTTAAAGCCCAGCTACAGCCCAAACTTTATTTTTGTTTGGCTCTTAAACTTTTTTATGGGCTATTATTGCTGCATTTTTATTAGGTAGAATTTTTATTGCTTCCTTCATTGACAGTACTGGATGTTACATTTGGCCAGTACCAGCAGAGATGGCAGAGGAGAAGAGGTAGGAATCTATTGGATTAAAACTGCTGTCATTTTACTTTTAATGGTGACACCTTGTGCTTACTTTAGTCTTTTAGTGTCATTGCAACAGGGAGTGAAGGGGACATTTACAAATCAGAACACTTAGGCTGGTTTCACAGTGGGACGTTACAGGCGCACGTTAGAGCAGCCTGTAACGCACCCCACCGCACAGCAATGAAAAATCAATGGGCTGTTCACAGTGCCCAGGTTGCATTACAGTGTAACGCTGCACCATAATATGACGTACTGCATGCAGTACTTCGTAAGCGGCAGAGCCGCGTTAGACTGTTTGCACATGCTCAGTAACGTTGGGGAGGAGCGGAGAGCTGCCAGGCACATGGCTAATTAATATTCACTGCACTCAGTGACGTACAGTGTTTACTTCCTGGAGCGGCCGCTCTGTGCAGCGATTGGCCGGCGGGACCACGTGATGCCGCATGCGTCCAAGAGTGCGCATCACGGCATCACGGACGCTAGAGTGAGCTGCACAACGTGGCTCCAAAGCAGAGAGCACCAGGCGTTGCGTTAGGGGCACGTTATGCGACCATAACGTCCCCTAAAACGCAACGTCCTGGTGTGAAATCAGCCTTACTTTACCAACAAGCTGACATAGATTCCAACCCTTAATTGTCCAGAAAAAAGTATGGGCTGAAAAAGCATGGGCTGCTTTACAGTTTCCTTTCCCCTTGTGCCAATATCAACAGGGCCCTGACACCAGTGTTGAAGGCAAGGGGATTCTCCCCACCTGCGTGTGCCCAAAGAGAAGGCGGGAGTTATATAAAAGGGAGGGTTTATGGTGCATCTGGTCACGTCATTAATAAGGTGTACCTTATGGTCTTTCAGCTACACGCTTACCTGTGTGTCATGAAGAGTTAAATCACATGGCTGTTGTAGTATATTATTTTTCTCCAAATGGTGCTAGATGTCTTCAGAGTTCTTCTTTGTGACCACCCTCTTGATCTGGGACCACATGTTACTAGAAGTTTTCTATGTTACTAGAAGTTGTGCAAAGTTGCTCGAAGGTCCTTTGTCACGTAGGCTGAAGCCATGTCCCTGATAGGAAGGGTCAATGAGGTGCAAAAATGTTATGCGATTTTTATGCAAATATGTGCAGCTTGAAAATGCTACTGCTTGCTGAATTTGATTGTTCCATTTTCAAGTTGCATACATTTGCATAAAATGGCATCTACTCAGAATTGCTGCATGTTATTGACCACCTCTAGTCTAGTTGCTGAAAGTCTTTATGTTGATATAAGAGATTCTTTTCCCAGCATCTGATGTCCTTTTTGAGTTCTCTTTGAGCTCCAGAGGTACATTGATGTAATCCTGCCAGCCATGCTGATATTATAAAAAAAAAATACATATATCCAGGCACATCGCCTCTAGTTAGGACATTAAATAAGTTATTAAGGAAAGGGAGGTGCTGAAGGGGGTGTGGCTAGAAAACAGCAAAAATCTATTAACCCTTCGCACTCTCACATGCAAATGTTCAAACAAATGCATTCGCAGATTCACTCATCCAGTCACAACTGTTATCCCTACAGCTAAATTAAAAGCCGGGGTTTTAGTTCACAGAAGAATGCATTCTTATGCTTAGTCACCTATACTGCGCAGAAGTACCCAGGTAAACATAGGTGTCCTAACTCTGGCCCTGTAACATGCATAGTGCAAACATGCAAACACATTCATTGTATCAAACCTATCAATGGATTAGGAGCACACATCCTGACGTCCTCTCCTGGGACAGACAGTGCATCTTACCAATCGCACAAGGGAGCTAACGTTGTGTCCATGTGCACAATGCACATACACCAGCATGAGCTGTGTGCATGCTGACAAACACATACAGGGGAAGGAGGGAGTGCACTGAATTAGACCCTAGCCACAGGGGTCAGTAACAAGAAAAAAATACATACATCCAGGCACATCGCCTCTAGTTAGGACATTAAATAAGTTATTAAGGAAAGGGAGGTGCTGAAGGGGGTGTGGCTAGAAAACAGCAAAAATCTATTAACCCTTCGCACTCTCACATGCAAATGTTCAAACAAATGCATCTTACCAATCGCACAAGGGAGCTAACGTTATGTGTCCATGTGCACAATCAATGCACATACACCAGCATAAGCTGTGTGCATGCTGACAAACACATACAGGGGAAGGAGTGCTCTCCCTCCTTCCCCTGTATGTGTTTGTCAGCATGCACACAGCTTATGCTGGTGTATGTGCATTGTGCACATGGACACATAACATTAGCTCCCTTGTGTGATTGGTAAGATGCACTGTCTGTCCCAGGAGAGGATGTCAGGATGTGTGCTCCTAATCCATTGATAGGTTTGATGCAATGAATGTGTCTGCATGTTTGCACTATGCATGTTACAGGGCCAGAGTTAGAACACCTATGTTTACCTGGGTACTTCTGCGCAGTATAGGTGACTAAGCATAAGAATGCATTCTTCTGTGAACTAAAACCCTGGCTTTTAATTTAGCTGTAGGGATAACAGTTGTGCCTGGATGAGTGAATCTGCGAATGCATTTGTTTGAACATTTGCATGTGAGAGTGCGAAGGGTTAATAGATTTATGCTGATATTAAAGACACACCTATATAAAAAAGGAGAACCGAGAGCCCAATATAGTGTAGTAAGTCAAGGCAATTGGTATAATGAGAAGGAGTAAAATGTATACTTACAAACCAGGGTTACCTCCAGGCAACCACTGTATAAGCAGATGAGGAGATTAACCTGTCCTCACTCAGGATTAAGAAGTCGCTCTCTGTAGACGTGAAGAAAAAGGGGTATCCCCCTCTACCAAGGGTGGATGTAAAATGTATCATAAACTGAACAGAGGCGCCAAAAGGATAAAAACAATATTTAAAATATTTAAAATTGCTTAGGAGGCAGTGGTGGACTTACCTCCTTCAAGCAGACACAAAAAGCTGTGTAATTCAACAAAAGTAAATTTATTGGTACACTCCAGGGTTTTATCACAACGCGTTTCGCAGGTCTATACCCGCTTCATCAGGCAGTAAGGGTAGGAGTACACAACAGCAGTATGTCAGAGTCACACTTGGTGCCTTTGTCTGTCTGTCTTATAGACACACCTGGATGAGCATTTATGTAAAAAAAGCACCTGAAAAAAAAGGGCACGGAGGACTGCTGCTAGTAGAATATCTATAAAATTACCAATATTCTACTACTTTATTCCAATAGTAAAATATCAGTAATCTTTACCAAAATGTACTATGCCTTAACTTAACCCTATTCTCACACAGAACTTTCCCTCTACCAATGACTAACCCTAAGTCCTCCCTCTACCGATGCCTAACTCGAAGACCTCCTCCTTTTGCAGACTAACCCTAAGACCTTCTTATGCAGACTAACCCTAAGACCTTCCTCTACCGATGCCTAACCCTAAGACCCCATTCTACCAATGCCTAACCCTAAGACCTTACTCTACCAATGCCTAAACCTAAGACCTCTCTCTACAGATGCGTAACCCTAAGACCTTGTTCTACCGATACCTAACCCTAAGACCTCCCTCTACCTATGCCTAACCCTTAACCCCCCTAGGTGGTGACCAACACTTTTCCAACCCCTTCCCCTCTCCCTATCCTTACCCTACTCCCCACCACAATGCCACAATTTGCAGCAAAGAAGATACATTTGGGCACCCTGAGGCGCCCGTGATTTTATCGAGGCATGCCAATATGCAAATTGCGCCTGCATAGCGGGTGTTATTGAAAAAAACAAACAAAAAATATGCAATATGTGAAAGACATTTTCTTCCTAAGTGAGTTGTATTATTAATTTTGTTTGCTGTTTATGTCTACTGAATCATCTTCCTTGTCTAGAGTTAAAATGCTGTACAGACCATACCCTGCTAGATTTAGTAATCTTACTTATCCAGCGCTATGTGTTCACTGTTCAGTGCAGCACAATAAAATAGTACTATGCATGTCATTCAGGATAGTTACCATAATGCATAACCATAAGTAGCACTGATTAGATTGCCCTGAAGATGACCACTTTTTCCAATATCCTGGAAAGTGACAGTGGTCCCAGTGCAGCAGTATGTGGCCTGAATGCTTGGTGAAAGCCATGTTCTGTATATGTATACTGTATAAGTTCCTTGTTAGTTGTTTAGAGTCACAAAACATATCAGTAGCAAAAATCAGGTTCCTTCATGATAAACACAGGTCATGTAATTTGTGACCGCAACAGGTTAACATTGTTTACCAAATGCATATTCCCAGTTTACCACAATGAATTAAAATGTGCTAAAATAGCACCTGTTAGTCAATACATTAACCTGATACTGAACAATGTGAGGTGTCATATTGCTGTAATATGGTTGCTTTACAATTTGTAAACATGAGATGTTGTGTTCTGAGAAATGAAATGCATCTGGCAGAATCACAGAATAGTAACACTAGTTATGGCTCAGTCAGTCCACTGGTCCTAGTGGAGGTCTCGGGCGTGTCAGTGTGAGCAGGCAGTCCAGCTATACCTCCACCAGCTTATGCTTTTCCTGGGTAATTACAATTTACTTCCAGCCCAGCTGGAAAATGTAATCCCTCTGTATATATACCAATCCAGCCACAGGTTCCCACTTCAGCTGTATTCGCCCTGAGCAGCTGCAGCTAAGACGTACTGGTAGAAGGCACAAACCTCTCTGCTTATGTCACATAACAGTTCTGTTCTTACAGAAGGCCAAATAAAATCAGCACTCCTACGCAGACACTAAACCAGCACTGCACTGTGTTCCCTGAGAAAGCAGATTTACGGGGTACGTTTCAATAATGTTCTTCGATACTCATCAGCTAATCAGAATACCTATATGACACTCCCTGTGTGGCCATTTCACAAATCATGATTGGCAATGCAGAACGCAGTCACTATGAGCACATGCTTGTGCTCACCAGTGATGTGTCAGTGTAGAGGAAACTGCTGAAAGTCCCCGTGAATTAATAGCAGATGTGGGTTAACTGGATTCCTAAGTCGTTACCTACTCTCCCTCAATGGATGCATTTTAAAAGTACACTTGCTAGTTAAAGAAAAATACGTGTCCATTAGATTTCATTGCTAGCTTAAAGAGGAACTCCAGTTGAATAATGTAATAAAAAAGTGCTTCATTTTTACAATAATTATGTATAAATGATTTAATCAGTGTTTGCCCACTGTCCCTTATTTACATTCTGACATTTATCACATGGTGACATTTTTACTGCTGCCAGGTGATGTCAGTGGAAGGAGATACTGCTTGCTTCTTTGCCAGTTGGAAACAGCTGTAAACCGCTATTTCACGCAATGCAATGAGGTTCACAGACAGAAAACTGCCAGGACCATGGTCCTCACAGTTTTCTGTGGGAGAGGTTTCACCACAATATCAGTCATACAGCGCCCCCTGATGATCCGTTTGTGAAAAGGAATAGATTTCTTATGTAAAAGGGGGTATCATCTACTGATTGGGATGAAGTTCAATTCATGGTTACGGTTTCTCTTTGATTTAAATATAGTGAAAATCCCTTATACCAGATAAACCATTGGCAGTGATGGGCAAAATTGAGAAATGTATTTTTGCCAGAAAAATTTGGCAGAAAAATCATAAATATATGGCAATACTCATAATACTCAATGGGGAAGACAGATTTAAACCTGAAACAAGAGGAACCACAGTATTTTTACTTACCTGGGGCTTCTTCTACCCCCTTGTAGTCTAGTCTGCCAGCTCTCTCAGCGTCTTCTGGTCCAATCCGATGAGCTGCTGCAGCCAAATAAAAGTGTGCAATCCCAGTGGCTACTTCGTATGGGCGGCTCTGGCCATGCACCTCCTTGAACGCACTTCCATGGCCATAATGCCGTTCTACCCCTGCCCAGTTAGTTAAGGCTTTCAACTGCTCAGGTGCAGAACGCTCCTGGCCATGGAAATGCAACTAAAAAGGTGCATGGCAGCAGTCTAGTAGCCTGAAAGGAGCTGATGGACTACAGGATGAAGCCCCAGTTAAGGAATTGGAAGAAACCCCAGTTAAGTATAAATCCTTGTGTTTCTCTCAAGACAGGTACACTTTAAGTGGTTTTTAAAGCACTGTACTAACACTTCAGCTCTTACCCATACAGCGCCTCGCTCCTCTACCCCTCGCTCCAGACCTGCTTTGCCACATGTTCCTCTTCTCCCCTGGCATCTTCTGATATAGCTGTACACTGCTGCCACCTGCCGCTGTACAGCTCTGGGTCCTCCGTTCCGTGTGGCCTCCGTACTTCCGTATTGGTCCAGCCACTGTAACACCAGCAGCGTACGTGCCCTGGGGTCACATCTCTCAAAAGAGAAGGAACAGTTTAACATCCATATGAATGGCTAAACACAGTCTGATGGTGTAGTGCAAAATAATGTCTTCTCTTTTGGTGAAAGTAACATGCAGTGGTTCTTATACGTTTTTTTTTTAATTCTGTAGAAGTTGTTTTACTAGTGAAAAAAGACCCACTATTTTCAAATCAAACATTTAAACAAAGGCAATGAGTCTGTCCCTAGGTGTTACTGGAGTTTGTTAGGAGATAATCAGGGCCGGATTTGTACTCTTTACCGCCCAAGGCCACTGTCACCAGCCGCCCCCTTCAGTATAGGTAGTGAGATGACCCCCCTTCCCTCCAGTATAGGTAGCCAAATGACCTCTCCCCCCTTTCCCTCCAGTATAGGTAGCCAGATGACTCCCTTTATCCCACCCCCGCACCCCCTTTTAGTATAGGTAGCCAGCTCGCTTTTACACTGCAGCAGCCATCAGTGTCACTCATTTCTCCACTTATCTCCAATGCAGAAGCTTCCTCTTCCTTCTCGTCTCTAATGCTGTCCAAGACCATAGCCGCCGGCCACAATGCAAAAGTGCACAGAGAGCAAGGTGGCTGCAGCACAGGTGGCTAGCAGCAGACTACCGCAGTCAGGCACTTGCCTGATCTCCCTGCATTGCAGCTTGCAAATGCTGCATCAGTTTAGCCTGCTGCTTTGGTGCCCTTGCTCTTGTGGTGCCCTAGGCCATGGCCTAGGTGGCCTTGGCCTAAATACAGCCCTGGAGATAATGTCTGCCTATCTGAACACAGGACAGCACAGCACCCTCACTTGTTAGTCCTTCCCTCACTCTCCCCCATTTATGTTTATAAAAAAACATGTAACTTTTATCACCCTTCCTTGCCTGCAATAGGAAATGTTACATAACCCTCTTAAGGTGCATACACACCGCTTCATTTTATGTCACTTGTCAGGGATCAGGACCCGTTCCCCTAGGGTGAAATCGCTGACCGGCCTGTACAGACGTGATTCAGCTATGTAGCTGACAGTGCATTCTGTTGCTATGCAGGGGGGCGGTGGGAGTGGCGCAGACAATGTGGCCGTCGTGGGAGGTGAGTTGAACCGCCGGGTGGATCGCTCGCAGGTTGGGGATCGGTGGTTGCTATAAACACATCTGACAACCGGCTCAGGCAGTCGTTAGTGTGTGTACAGGCCTTTATAAAGATACTGGAGTGGCAGTGAGAAGTTAAATGCTTAATTGCACACTGAGCAGTGAGAGACATAACAGGAATGGAAGGCTCTGTATCTGAAGTACTGGCCACAAAGAGTGAATCTCTCTGTTGCAAAGGGAGGATGCGGGCAATGGGCATGGTCAGCTTTGTGCTCACAGAGGACACCTTCCAGCGCCCCCCCCCCCCCCCCTTTGAGCAAGAGAATGATGCCCCCAAAAAAAAAAGATATTAATATAGTTGTAGTGGTCAATCATGTCAGGTGGTTCTGGAGGGGGCGTGTCCATGGCACATACATAGAGTTGACAGGTTGGAAATTATTATAGACTTTTTTCTTCTTTCAGTCATTGGTTGAGATTTAAAATAAACCTGTTCTGACTTGAAAGCGGATCCGAGATGAAAAACTAACTATAACAAGTAACTTGTCTATATACAGTATCTTTTCTAAAGTTTAGATAGTTTACACAGAAAATCTAGCTGCAAACAGCTTTAATAGAATATGATCGTCTTCCTGTGATACAATGGCAGCAGCCATGTTGTTTGTGAACATTACACAGAGGCAGGCTTATCTGTATCTTGAGCACTCAGCCTGTGAAAAAAAACTAATCCCCCTCCCTCCTCCCCTCTGCCTCTGAAATCAATGGCTAGTAACACCTCCCCCTCCTCCTGCCCAGACTGAGCTCCCATGAGCCCTTGCTACTGCCAAGGCTCTCTGAAAACCTGTAGGCGTGGTTTATTTAGTTTATAGGGAATTAGAGTATTAAAACAAAAACAAAAAAGTATTTCGCTTGAGGAATGCCCTATAAACAATAGTAAAGGAACACAATAATGCAAGTAAAAGTTTACCTCGGATCCACTTTAATGTGTTATTCCTAAGTAAGGGTTTCACATATAAAGTACTGTTTCTGTAAGAAACAAGCATGTCATTTGACGCACTGCCACTTATACTCCCACAGTTTGAGCCCAGTTGGGGGTATAGTGCATTCCTTATATTGTCTAATTTGCAAAGGAGTGAAGTAGTTCAGCAAATGTAGTTTGTAGCTTTAGCTGGCTGCTCTCCACGTAAACTCCCCTGAAGCAAAAAAAAAAATTAGCATAGACTTCATTCTTCCTTGCTGTGCTGCCAGCAGTGTATTGTTACTTTGCTGGGGATGATTGCAGCAGAGAGATTAGTCTTTTTGTATTCTCCCTATAACACTGATTTTAGCAAGTGCAGACTAGGACAGCTTGCAGATTACAAAGTTTGTGGCGACGTCCTTTGATACGCTGTCGTGGGCTGAAGTTAGACGGCTGTTTCTTTCCAACTCTCTTGACAATGATGGAACAAAATTGGCTCTTAATTAAGCTTTAATCCTGCTTCTTACTAAACAGATGAAAGGCTCACTGTGCTACAAACAGGAAAACATTACAAACATTTACGCTGTGGTCTGGAACTCCTTAAATAGTAACGGAGCAAGTTTTGTATTGTTTCCCATGCGGCGTGATTCAGCTCTTCATTGTGTCGGTGAGCTGGGAGTCCCCGTGTACGAACCTTCCACTCCCTCTATCAGTTCCTCGGGATCTCTCCACCAGTAACTGTTTCAAACTATTTTATCACCAGGAAGACAAGACGACACCCTTAGCTGACTTATTTTTAGCAAGTCCAAGCTGAGCATTTTTCTACAGTGGGCTGTACGTTTTAGGAACAATTGACCATGTTAAAGGTATGTACTCTGAAATGACATTCTCTGTTAAACTTGTTCTCATTGTCGCATTGTCACAGAGAGCTGCTGTAAACGCCGTCCTCAGACAAGCTATTGAACATATCTGAACAAATAATGTAAAAGTTTGCAAAAAGTGCCAATAAGTAAACCTAGCTTCTAGGCTATTTATTATGTTGAGTATGTTATTTGAAAGATAATTGTACTTTAATAAGTAGTAGATGAACCGCTCACTCCCAGTAAAGAGCAGTGCTGGTAACTGGAGACTGAATCCAAGGAGTGCATATAACAGAAGGAATGATCTGCACTTGTTCAAGCTGATCCAAACTTTATTTCAAAATGTATCTAAGGTCACCTAAAAGCTGACATATTTCGGTCCCAAAGGACCTTACTCATAGCTCTAATAATTGTACTTTATTGTACTGTTAAAGTAGCTTCTGATGAAGTAGTCAAGTATATATTTCTATACATTTCTATTAAAGGTCATCTAGACAAAAAACAAAATTGCTCTACCTCGACTCACCACTTAGAAAGGATCCCCAAAGTTCCCCCCTTTGTAATCAATAAAGCTGCACAAAGATGTTTTGATAATACCCTTAACAGTTGCCATCCTGATCCCTTCTGGAGGAGGAGGACCACATCATAGCAGCAGCTTGGCCTCCTATAGTCCCATCTGGGAGGAGCATGGTGCCTGCATTACTCCTCCCTTTGTGGCTGCAGGGGGTGTGGTCATGGCTGTTATAACCACTATTACTCCCTTCAGTTCTGGTAAATGGTTGGGGAATGACTATAGTACAGGGTGATGCTGCACTTGGCACTGCTTTGTGGGATGTGTCATGAGAAAGGCAGCTGGGGATTGATGGGGACCCTTATTTTTTATTTGGTGATTACTTGGAATGTGGCATAGAGGGCAGTGTGGGAGGTAGATAAAACATTTTTTGTGAAAATGGCATTAATTCCTCTGATGTGTGGACAGCACAACCCAATTATTCACAAAGATCTGCAGGAGGGTGATTGAATGGCAACCTGTACCATGCTTTACTTCCATAGAAAAGAGCAGGAGGAATGGTTAAGGACAGTTCATGCCAGTTTCCTTTCTTATAAAGAACAGCAGAATGAAGGATGAGTTGCAGTCCAAGTTGAGTGGTGGAGATTTCATCTGTCTGTTACACACTACAGAAGAGGCACTGGGGATCAGGGATGGCACCCAGCTTAGCCTTCTGATAAGTGAGGGAAGAGTATTGGTCGGCCAATGAGATTACATGATAATAGCATTACATGAAAAATGAAAATAAATGATACAGTTTTTGAACAAGCATATTTTACTTGTCTTCGTACCTTCCTTCTCAGAGTTGGGGTACAGTAGCTGAACTAAGTTCAGGGTATAATTATTTATTTATTACATAGTCAGATCAGAAGTTTACTTGCTGTTTCCACAGACTTTCTGAAGACCAGCTCAGTTCCAGAAACTTTAAACAGGCTGCTGTATTTCTGGGGAAGAAGGGTGGACTTCAGTTAAAAGTGCAGCAGGAATAAGAAGTTTTGAGCTGGTTTGTGATCACTAAGATATGGATGAGCTTCATGTAGATTACAGTTATTGTTGCATTTGCAGAACAGGGAGTTGAGGTGTAGAAAAGACACTACAAACTTTGCAGGCAAGGCTTTGTACTGCAACCATCTGAGGACTTCAAAATTGCAGTCTGAGTGCTAGTGCACACCAAAATTGCTACAGCAATTGCTGGAGCTTAGCGATTTGCAATAGCGATTTTTGTGAAGTGAATTTTGAATAAGCGTTTTTGCTCATTCAATCAAGCTGAATCGCTTCAAAAAAAGCTACATGCAGCGCGTTTACAATTTTGAGGAAACACCCTCATAGGGTTTCAGTAAGCCAAGCGCTTTTCAAAGCACTGGCGATCTGAAAAGTGCTTAGAAGAAGCACTCTTGGTGTGCACCAGCCCTGATATGTCCTTATAAGTGGTAAATTACTTGTATAGTGTGTGTGCGCTATTGATCAATGATTATTTTTGTTAGAGTTTTCCAAGTGTAGTGTAAATGCATATGCATAACGTGTAAATAAATGCACAGAGTAATCTAAATGAACAGTCTACTAAATAGTTCTGTCACAAATCCAAAAAACCAACAAGTCAAACTGGACATAACATCTGAGCAATCTTTTTATTATTCTGGCATGCCAAAATATAATTTTTCATCACTCTGCTATTGAAAAGTACCAAAAAGTAGGTGAATAAGAACTGTTAAAATGATTATGATTTTATCACATTTTATTGATTAGGTGTAAAAATATCCCCTAGGAGAAAACTTAGGAGGAAAAGTGAATTGAATAAGGGCCATTGTTTTGCTGCATAACAAAATGAATTTTCTTTTTTATTTGTCCTTTGCTCTTTTTCATTTTATGTTGTGGTTGCTGTTAGAAAGGTACATTATGGCTCAGTTAATGTTTGGGTCTGTTTTCAACCGGTTAGCTTGCTTGTGGAGATGACGTCAGCAGATGTCACAATGTAGAAACATTAGTATTCCCTCAAGGGTCTTTTTTGTAGTAAGGTTTTGTAATTCTGTTGGTTCAGGGGAAGTATTTTGAGGTTTTCAGAATGAGTTTCAATATAGGAAGAGTTAAATGTCATTATTTAAACTGGGGCAAAAAAAAAACCCATAAAGTCTGTTTTAGATGATATTGGTTTTAGTTTAGTCAAAGGTTTTGTACTTAAAGGGACACTTAAGTCAAACAAAAAAAATGAGTTTTACTCACCTGGGGCTTCCAATAGCCCCCTGCAGCTGTCCGGTGCCCTCGCCGTCTCCCTCCGATCCTCCTGGCCCTGCCGGCAGCCACTTCCTGTTTCGGTGACAGGAGCTGACAGGTTGGGGACGCGAGTGGTTCTTCGCGTTCCCAGACACATTAGCACCCTCTATGCTGCTATATGGTATATGATATATGCTATAGCAGCATAGATGGCACTATTCTGGCCAGGAACGCGAAGAATCACTCGCGCCCCCAGCCTGTCAGCTCCTGTCACCGAAACAGGAAGTGGCTGCCGGCGGGGCCAGGAGGACCGGAGGGAGACGGCGAGGGCACCGGACAGCTGCAGGGGGCTATTGGAAGCCCCAGGTGAGTAAAACTCATTTTTTTTGTTTGACTTAAGTGTCCCTTTAAGTACAAAACCTTTGACTAAACTAAAACCAATATCATCTAAAACAGACTTTATGGGTTTTTTTTTTTGCCCCAGTTTAAATAATGACATTTAACTCTTCCTATATTGAAACTCATTCTGAAAACCTCAAAATACTTCCCCTGAACCAACAGAATTACAAAACCTTACTACAAAAAAGACCCTTGAGGGAATACTAATGTTTCTACATTGTGACATCTGCTGACGTCATCTCCACAAGCAAGCTAACCGGTTGTAAACAGACCCAAACATTAACTGAGCCATAATGTACCTTTCTAACAGCATACCACAACATAAAATGAAAAAGAGCATATATGATATATGCTATAGCAGCATAGATGGCACTATTCTGGCCAGGAACGCGAAGAATCACTCGCGCCCCCAGCCTGTCAGCTCCTGTCACCGAAACAGGAAGTGGCTGCCGGCGGGGCCAGGAGGATCAGAGGGAGATGGCGAGGGCACCGGACAGCTGCAGCGGGCTATTGGAAGCCCCAGGTGAGTAAAACTCATTTTTTTTTTGTTTGACTTAAGTGTCCCTTTAACAACACAGCAAATATATTAATGTTCAAAAGAGTCTGACAAAATCCATCTAAAACCCTGCTTAAAATTTTCTTAATGAGTTTTCATATTGAAAATTAGAGTTGGGCCGAACCTCCGATTTTAAGTTCGCGAACCCTGTTCGCGAACTTTCGCAAAACGTTCGGTTCGCGAAAAAGTTCGCGAACCGCAATAGACTTCAATGGGGAGGCGAACTTTCAAAGTTTAAAAGTTTCTATCAGCTGGAAAAATGATAGAAAACATGTTTCAAAAGCTCTAATACCTGGAGCCACACCTATTTGAGTGAAATACACATCTCTGCTGGAGGACCCACCCCAGATGGCTAGGTCAAGTACCTATTCAGTAAGGAGTTCAAGGCAAGACTCCCTAACACTGCAGGGTGGCCTCTTGAGCGTGTCCCTGTGGCTGCAGCTCTTGAGCGCTTTGAGTCTGACAGGAGAAAAGTGCTATACAAATGTTTGGATTATTATTATTATTATTACTGCAGCCAAATAGATCAGCAGGGCTGCCAGGCAACTGGTATAGCTTAAAAGGAAATCAATATGGCAGCCTCCATATACCTCTCACTACAGTTCTCCTTTAAGCAACCTAATGGTTCTATTGCATTGAGCATTAATGGTACATTTTCGGCAAGCTTCACTTACTACTGTAGTGGTACAGTGCTTAGGGTGACGTGTCCACTACACAGTGAGATCTGGGTTCGATTCCCAGCTATGGTATGATGTATACTGGCTTTTAAAGTAGTATAATTCCCTGCCAGAAGAGACCCTCCTCCCTCCGGTAGGAGGGAGGAGGGAATAGGTTGAAGGGTTGAAGGGAGGTGGGAGGAGGGAGGTGGGAGGAGGGAGGAATTAAAACTCTCTAGCAGAGTGTGTACCAGCTGTCCCATAATTAATTAGTGTAGGCAGACAACTGAGTCAAATGGTATAAAGGACCTAGCTTGAAGGGAGGGTGGGCGGGCTCTCAAGCAGTGTGTTTGACCATAACATGGCTGCTGACAGTGAAATGGAGGGTAAAAATTTTGTTTTTTGATGCGAACTGGGCGAAGCGAACTTCCGCAAACGTTCACCTGCGGGTGGCGAACGCGAACCACCGAAGTTCGCCGGGAACCGTTCGCCGGCGAACCGTTCGGCCCAACTCTATTGAAAATAAGATTGTGTTAGTAGGCAGAGGAGATTACATGCGTGTTTAGTTATTCTATATTTGATGTTGTGAGCAACAGAATGTCATATACAGGGGGTGCCCAATTTATGCCAGAGTGGTATTCCATAACAATGTTTTTTCATTGAAAATCACTGTAATTAGTATTGTCGTTCTCTGTTGATACTTTAAGGTAGTATAAAACGCAAATAATTTATTTTTGCTCTAAAACATTAAACATAAGAAAAAAACAGTAAACAGTAAAAGACTGATATTATGTCACTTGAAGACATATTTACACTAACTGAAGGTAATTAAAGGGATCCTGAGCTCAGGCTAAAAATGCAATTTGGACTTACCTGGGGCTTCCTCTAGCCCTGCGTAGCCTGCAAGGTCCCCTGGCATCCTCCTGGCTCCTCTCCAGGCCAAAGTCGCCAATTAACGGAGCCACCAGCGGAAACGGTAGAGGAGCCAAGAGGACGCCATGCACCTGACGCCATGGGACCTTGCGGGTTACTGGGGGCTGGAGGAAGCCCCAGGTAGGTCCAAATTGCGGTTTTAATAACAATGCTGGTTGCAGGATACATTATCAGATCTCTGCTTCCCCCTGGATAAAACAGAAGCTATTCTGCATTATTTACACAATCTTACTATAGCTCAAGTCACTTTGATACTTTTGGTACAGCAGTTAGCTATTAGTTACATCAATTAGCTCCTGAGTGAATCAGAAGTGTTGGTATTAACTTGTAAGGTGCGTACACACCTTTGATGGATGTCGCCTGTCGGGACCCCCTTGGGCTGCACAGACGCATGTCAGTTGTGTAGCTGAAGACGCGCTGTGTTGTTATATGGAGAGGCAGAAGGACAATGGATGGGCGTATATTTGACGTCTCGTGGGGATGGCGTGACCAATGGAATCAGCTATCCCTGGTAGTGAGTTGATATGCCAGGCAGATTGCTTGCGGGTTGGGGCTCGGGGGTCATGAGCCTGTGCACACATACTATTGGCTGAGGCAGTCATTATCAACCGCCTCAGCCGACTTTAGTCAGGCATGTGTACAAGCCTTTACAGCAACTTGAAAACCATTTATCTCTTTTTAATGATTAGTTGTATGCTGTGTTTAATGCTTTACACCATAGATGACATTTGAGTTTCATACCACTTTAACATACTATAGGGTGAATGAAAGAAGAAACTTTTTTTCTGCACAGTTATCAGTACATGATATTCACTACTTAGGCCAAGGGTGTGTTCTAGAAACAATTGTCTAATTCAAACGTTGCATAATTTAAAATCCCATTGGAGTGAATAGTGAGTTTCATAATGAAGCTGAGGTGAATGCTGTAAGGATGGGCTTATACCTTTTGCCTCCGTAGTAGTTTGCCACCCAGGATAACTTTCCCTTTGCATAAGCCCCCCCCCCCCCCCCCCCATGTGAATCTCTGTGAATCCTATGCAATACATAATAATTTAGTTCCCATGGGTGATGCACTCAGATATGCATCCACCACTTGTGTCATTATTTTGGGAGAGGGAGTTAGAGCGTGTGTTGTGGGGGTGTCATTGTATTAAAGGATAAGTAGGCTGTGGCCTACCTACTAGATTCTGCTCAGGCATTAAGATACATTTAGTCAAACGCAATGCACTGCAGCACCGGGTCATTGACCAAATGTATGCTGTACTCGTGCTATATCCTTCACTTCATTTCTCAGCAGTAGGTACTTCAGGTCTTAATATTTTGGTGTATTGTTTATTTTACCTACAGTTGTGTGTTATATTTAGTAACAATGTTAAGTAAAATGGAAAATAAAGCATTTTCAGCTAGGTTAAGCATATGAAATGTGTAATTCTCTTTTTTTTTTTTTTGAGGAGTAAAAAAAGAGAAAATATGGTGAATCTTAGTTTATTTGGAAATCAGTAGCATGTGTTTTTGTGTGGAAAGTGTGACTAAGTCACAAGGGGTAAGAAACTTGAGCAGGCCCATGACGGCATAAGGCTTTAAGGGACTCTGTTACTTGGAAACTAGGTCACAGCGTATCTGAGCCATTATAACCTCTTACCAGGAAGTAAACATGGGTTTTTGGGGGAGCGATTTCCTTCAATGCCAAATTATCTCTATTGCAAAAATGTTATAATCCTGCTGACCTTATAGTCTTTCATATAATAGCAGTACACTTTAACGTGACCAAAAATTTTCAGAAATGACAATGTTTAAAATCTGACAGATACATGTATTTACCATTCACTTGATAACTTTAAATTGAATAAATTTCTGATTGTCATTGCTTCTTTGCACAGTACTGCTGACCTGCTGATTACTATTGTGATATAATGGCTTGTCAGGTGGAAGAGACCAACTCAAGACTTGCCCCTTTCAGCAGTCTTGATAACAGTCCTGATCTGTCAGACATTGGCCTCAATTCACTAGGCAGTTTAGACTAGTCTACTGATGGTTTTTAGTCTACTGATGGTTTGGTGTAATGTTTTAGACCCGGTTTAAAACATTCAATAATTTGGTCGGTAGAGCAAGGGCAATGATCAGTAGACTAGTCTAAACTGCTTAGTGAATTGAGGCCATTGAATAATTTCTGAGCATTTTTTAAACCCAAAGTATATTGGTGATTTTATTCTGCTAACATTACATGAAATAATTCAGAATGGGTTTTTGTATCTTTTAAATTAATTTTTTTTAAAGAATAATAGATTGCTGCCCAACACCTTTCCAAAAAATGTTCTTAAGGTCTCTTGCACACTACATGCGATTCTGATTTTTTTTTATACAATCCAATTTTTGATTCCGATTAAAAAAAGTACTGCATGCTGCTACGTTTTTTAATCTGAAGCAAAAATTGAATTGTATAAAAAATCGAAATCACATGTTGGGCTTGATTCACAAAGCCGTGCAAACTGTTTAGAACGGCAAATTGCGCGCGCAAAAGTCCGCGATCGCGTGAATCGTGGCACTTTGCGCGCGCAAAAGTCCGCGAACGGCACTTCACGTGCTAACTGTTTAGCACATCCGTAATCAAGCCCGTAGTGTGCAAAAGGCCTGAATCACATTTTTTAAATACTGATGTAAACCATTTTCGCCTTTTGGACGTAGCTGCTATGTCCAAAAGGCTGCTCTCATGCTGCTGCATGGCGGTGCGTGCTCCCATGTGCAATCACGTACGCCCGCGTGCTCCCGTGCCACCGCCCGTTAGCCCGGGGACCAACCAATGAATGGGAACACAGTTACCATTCATTGATCTAAGTCCCCGTTAGAAAGAGCGACGGCTTCTTTCAGAAGCCGCAATCTTTCTGAAAAACAAAATTTTCCCTTCCTCCATTCACATCCTGGAAGCGAGAGCGCTCACTTACAGGACGAAAAAAATGTGTTGAGTGTGGCTATCTTGTGGCCAAATAGTAAAACTACATCTACATACATTTAAAAAAAAAATTATAAATTTAAAATTAACTGTTTACCCCCACATTCCAAAAAAACCCCAAATAAATTATTTAATAAAAAACAAAACAAAAAAACAAAACCTTAATAAGCTTGTAAATATTGATGGATGCAAAACAGAAAAAAATGCACGTTTATTTCCAAATAAAATATTGGCGCCATACATTGTGATAGGGACATAATTTAAATTGTGTAATAACTGGGACAAATGGGCAAATAAAATATGTGAGTTTTAATTATGGTAGCATGTATTACTTTAAAGCTATAATGGCCGTAAACTGAGAAATAATGATTTTTTCAATTTTTTCTTAATATTCCAGGTAAAATGCATTTAGAAAAAAATAATTCTTAGCAAAATGTACCACCTAAAGAAAGCCTAATTAGTGGCGTAAAAAACAAGATATAGATCAATTCATTGTGATAAATAGTGATAAAGTTATTGGCGAATGAATGGGAGGTGAAAATGGCTCGGATGCATAAGGTGAAAAACGACTGAAGGCTGAAGTGGTTAAATGCCTGTACTTTGTTCCCAGCAACATAAATCATGTGACTGTGGCCACTTTTCTCTGTCAGGCCCAGTCCAGCAGGCAAGACCAGACACCATGGCAGCTAGAGCCACACCCCCTCCCATAGGACACTACATTGAAGTTGTTGAGTGCTGCACTAGTAATATGAAACATTCTTTAGGCACCCACTTTATTCACGTATGTCTAGCTTTAGATAATTGCTATCTCCTATTAGGAAGATGTAAATACACATGTTTTGCTTTGTGAAGTGCATACTTAGCACTTCCTTAAGTTGTTTTATTTTACAGTGTTTTGAGTTCCTCACACTTCCTCTTTTACAGGATATCTGTAGTTCCAGTGGAATCTTTGGGGAAATTCTGAGACTTAATTTTCAAGGACACGACAATACCTGCTATTTTACATAGAGAAAAGCAGCCTAATGTCAGCAATAGAAAAGGGACTTTAAAGTGCACCTGAACTCTTGCACAGGACAGAATGAAAACATAGAGAAATGCGAGAAGGATATGGAGGCTGCCATATTTATTTCCTTTTAAGCAATACCAGTTGCCCAGCTATCCTGTTGATCCTCTGCCTCTAATACTTTTAGCCACAGACCCTGAACAAGCATGCAGCAGATCAGGTGTTCTTGACCTTATTGTCAGATCTGACAAGATTAGCTGCATGCTTGTTTCTTGGGTGATGAAGACACTACTGCAGCCAAGTAGATCCGCAGGGCTGCCAGGCAACTGGTATTGTGTAAAAGGAAATAAATATGGCGACCTCCATATACTTCTCGCTTCAGGTTCCCTTTAAAGACAGAGGATGAGCATGATAGTGCACTACCATTTTTTTAAAATGAGGTAAGCAATAGCACCTTTCATATTCACTTAGGCCTAGTGCACACCGGATGTTTCCGCTGCGGTTTGCGATCTGCTTGCGGGTGCGGATCCACTAGGGTAATGTATTTCAATGGGCTGGTGCACAAAAGCGGGAGGCGTTTTGCAGAAACGCATACTCCCGGGCTGCTGCAGATTTTGTATTGCGGATGCGTTTCTGCCTCAATGTTAAGTATAGGAAAACCGCAAACCGCTCTGAAAAACGGCACTTCAGAGCGGTTTGCCAGGGGTTTTTTGTTACAGTAGCTGTTCAGTAACAGCTTTACTGTAACAATACATGAAATCTACTACACCAAAACCGCTACACAAAACCGCAAAACGCTAGCTGAAACGCTGCAGAAAAAGAAGAAAAAGCGTTTCAAAATCTGCTAGCATTTTGCGGATCTGCTAGCGGTTTTTGGTGTGCACCAGGCCTTAGTATAGATCTACCTTATTCCACTCACAGTAAATGTGAAGTTAAAGAGAACCCGAGGTGGGTTTGAAGAATATTATCTGCATACAGAGGCTGGATCTGCCTATACAGCCCAGCCTCTGTTGCTATCCCAAACCCCCCTAAGGTCCCCCTGCACTCTGCAATCCCTCATAAATCACAGCCACGCTGCTGACAAACAGCTTGTCAGAGCTGGCTGTGTTTATCTCTATAGTGTCAGTCTGCTGCTCTCCCCGCCTCCTGCAGAACTCCAGTCCCCGCCTACATCCCTTCCCTCCCTGCTGATTGGAGGGAAGGGACGGGGGCAGGGACCGGAGCTATGCAGGAGGCGGGGGAGCAGCTGAGACTGACACTACAGATGTAAACACAGCCTCACAGCATGGCTGTGATTTATGAGGGATTGCAGAGTGCAGGGGGACCTTAGTGGGGTTTGGGATAGCAACAGAGGCTGGGCTGTATAGGCAGATCCAACCTCTGTATGCAGATAATATTCTTCAAACCCACCTCGGGTTCTCTTTAAGTCAATGTCGTACATTAGGTCTTCTAAATCAGTGAGAAAGATTTTGAAGCACCCAAGTGGACAATCCACTGTAAACCTCACAGGGCATAATTTTCATCTGATCTGCTGGATCCTTGTGAGGCATATCATTATATACAGTATATATTGAACTTTGAATGGCATTTTAGTTTTCACTGTTAGTAATACACATACACAAAGAACGTGTTGCCTGACAGGTCTATTCTTGGCACACGTAAATGTCACTATTGTGTTTGCTTTATTTATCCCTTTCTTCCTGATTGTCAACATTTTTCAAGATCCATTCATCACTGCCTGTCAAGTCTTGACAGCTCGTCTGTTACAAAGCCTGCATTTTACACATGCTTCTTTTATACGCTTGGTATGCATTTTATGCATATCTTAATACAGACAGTGTTGTTTGTTTAGGCTGTTATTTTAATCCTAATCAAAAAGCAATGCATTACTAAATCCACCTAACTTTCTGCACTGATCAAAACCTAGAGCAACATGGTGAGCAACATAGTGTGGTGAGAAGCTGACCACCTGAATAATCTGTCCTTGGAATGGTGCATTTTTCCTGCATCAAATGTATTCATGTTTTTGGTAATCAATATAAGAAATGTGTTAACACAAGCTTAGCGCTGCCATTTGTGCATTTCTCAGTCTTAAAGAGACACATGAAGCAAAAAAAAATTATGATATAATAAATTGGTTGTGTAGTACAGATAATTACTAGAACATTAGTAGCAAAGAAAACCTTCTCATATTTTTATTTTCAGTTATATAGTGTTTTTTATAACATTGAATCATTCTCTAATATTTGCAGTTTACACACAACTCAGCATTCTAAATGTTTTTACAGAGCAGGGCAGTGAACTATTGACCTGTCCTCGCAGTGTTCCCCAACCCTGTCCTCAAGTACCACCAACAGTGCATGTTTTGTAGAAATCCACAGAGGTAGTTAATCAGCTCTGCTGAGACACTAATTACCTCACCTGTGAATGTTTGTGGTTTCCTGCAAAACATGCACTGTTGGTGAACCTTGAGGACAGGGTTGGGGAACTCTGCTCTAGAGAGAAAAATAAAATACAGTGACTGACCATTGAGATAACAAGCTTCAGAAGACTGTGACTTTGAAAGTCGTGGAGATCAATGGCTTTTTTTTGCATAGATAACAACTGGAGTTTCTTAACTCTTCCTGTACTGGAAACATTATTAGACATATGTCTCTGCTCCTAATGTTTCATTTCTTAGCTGTACAACACATACAAATCATTGTCACTTTTTTTTTGGCTTGAGTGTCTCTTTAAGTTTAACAGTGTGACAATCACAGTAATGAGCCTTGTAGAGAAGAAGGTAGATGTCAGTATTAGTAGAAGCACTTTAATATTTTCTACTTTTCATTAGTAAGTTCATGCTAGGGTCCTTTTACACTAAATCAGTTTCTCTCAGTTATAACTGAAAGAACAACTGATTTTCAAAGTAATGTTCATGTTTCCCTACAGCTCAGTTCACACTATATGCATTTTCACTGAAAGCTTTTTCACAATGCACTGCTTTAGTGTGTAGTGTATAGTGTATGTTCATGTTCACATATAATCTGTACATTTCCAATCCGGTCCAGTCCTGTCAGTTTTGTATCAGTTTTGTATGTGTTTATATAGGTGTGTTCACACAAAAAAAGTGTATATTTCCGGTCTAGTCAGGTAAAACTTATAGAAAACTCATGCAAAACTGACAGGACAGGACCGTACTGGACCAGAAGTATATAGATGTATGTGTGAACCAGGCTTAATAGAGGTCTAAGGCCTTTTCTTGTAGCTGCTCCATAAGTATACAAAACCTATGTTAAAGGGAACCTGAGCTGAATAGGAAGGAAAAATTCATACATACCTGGGGTTTCCTCCAGCCCCCTTTAGCCTGATCACTCCCTCAGCACCGTCTTCTGCCTTCTGTATCCTCCGTAAGGGCTCCTGGTATCTTTGGCAGTCAGGGCTTACTGCGCATGTGCGGCCCGGCCATGCGTGCTCCCGCCCCACCGGGCTCCCCTCTCTCACAGGGAGATTTCTGCGCCTGCGCAGAACTACTGCACAGGAGCAGAACTCTTCTGGCCATGGGAGAGGGGATCGTGCGCAGCCCCAATTTGCAACTGGCCAAAGATACCGGGACCCGTTAGGGAAGATCGAGGAGGTGGAGGACGGCGGTGAGGGAGCAATCAGGCCGGAGGTGGCTGGAGGAAGCTCCAGGTATGTATGAATTTTTTTTTATCCTAATTATCTCTAGTAAACTTTAAGGAGCATTATAAAATTTCAGCTTTGTGCTGTGTTTTCACAAATGACAAGCAGTATTCATTTTTATTTATAATTACAGGACTATGCACACGTAGGGTAAACAGAGTCTGATAGAAATATGAATGATAGAGATGTATTCACTAAATATTAGTAGCATTTAGTACATGCATAAACACAATGTGCGTGTTCTAATGAGCGTACATTTTGCTGATATTTACTGAATACACCCCATAGTGTTTGATCCATAAGGATGATCAATGATGAGATCCAAATAATTCAGAGAGCAAATAATAAGAGTTGATGCAGATGTTATGTTATAATTTCAATTTCATGTAAATGTATGCAGCTTGAAAATACACCCAATCAAATGTTGCTACTGCAGAAGTTGAAATCCGCAAAAAAAAAAAAAATTGCACAACAATTGGCATCTCACTGACCCTCAGTACTGATGAAGAGGCGTATCATCAAATTAATGCAAATTTTACACAGGGCTCCCCCAGCCTTGCCCGCCCGGAAAGCTGTGAGGGAAGGGGGTGCAGTGATGGAGGAGGGAGCCACGGTTTCACTGGTACTCGGCCGCAGGGAAAGGAGCCCGACTTCTCCCTCTCCCTGGGGCCCCCTCTGTGCTCCCCCCTTTTTTCAGAGGAAGCACAGCAGGAAGCCTCGTATTAGCAACTCACCTCCCTTCCCTCTCCAATCATCACTCACTTGCCGCTGGTCTCCTCCATCTGCATGGCCGCTAATACACTCTCTTCTGCCTGCTAATCAGGAAGTAGAGAGAGCATAAGTGGCTATGCAGACGGAGGAGACCAGCAACAAGTGATCGGCAAGTGGAGCAGGAAAGGAGGTGAGTTGCTAATACGAGGCTTCCTGCTGCGCTTTCTCTGCAAAGAGGAGGGAAGCACAGACCAGGATCCCTGCAATCCCTGTCAGTTTCCTGTCGGCCATCCATCCATCCATCCCTGTTTCCCAGCCTGCACTTCCCGGCCTGCCTCCCTGTGCCTATCCCTGTTCCCTGTTGGTCTCTCTGTCTCACTTCCCTGTTCACTGAAACTTCCCCGGCTAACTCAGCCTCCCAGTTCCCTCTGAGAGCTCTCCAGTCAACTACAGCTTCCCTGGATTCTCCTCAGCCTGCCAGTTCCCTCCAGGAGATCTCCAGTCAGCTACGGTTTCCTTGAGTTTCCCTCAGCCTGCCAGTTCCCTATGGGCACTCTCCAGTCATCTGCAGCTCCTCTGCATTTCTCTCAGCTTGCCAGTTCCCTCTGGAAGCTCTCCAGACGCCTACAGCTTCCCTCAGCCTGCCAGTTTCCTCTGGGAGCTCTCCAGTCACCTGCAGCTACCCTGGGTTTCCCTCAGCCTACCAGTTCCCTCCGGAACATCTCCAGTCAGCTACGGCTTCCCTGGGTTTCCCTCAGCCTGCCAGTTCCCTCCGGGAGCTCTCCAGTCACCTGCAGCTCCCCTGGGTTTCCCTCAGCCTGCCAGTTCCCTCCTGGGTTCCTAGCCTGTCAGTTCCCTTCCCAGGGACTACCTCTGACTGTCAGTATTTTTGGAACTTACCCTGTCAGTCAGTACCCCTCCTGGGATTCTAGCTGTCAGCTTCTTACCCAGGATTCCCCCTGCCTCTCTGTTGACTCCCGGGAACCAATCCGTCAACTCCCTTCCTGGGTTTTCCCCAGCCTGCCAGTTCCTTCCTGGTTTCCATATTGGTTTGGTCTTCCTGTCCTGCCAGTCCGGTCCTGATAGCCTATCCTTGCCCAACGTTCCACTCTGCCAGTATTCCCTATTATCCCGTCAGGTACCCTCTGTTCTTTCCATCACTAGTGCGGTAGTCCTAGGGGTCGTGACTTGGCGAGCACCAGGCAGCAAAGTAGTCCTCCACCCACTAGGGCTGAAGGTCCATCATCCCTTGCGGGGTGCACTAATGAAGACCCGTGCCTGCTTAGACCCCACGCCCTGGAGCTGCTCGCCCCTTGATATCCGTGTTGGGATCAACAGAACCCCGAACGGTTAGCAAGAACCCTGACAGAATCAGGATGTAATTACTAGAAAAGATGTAATTTGTTGCTTACCATTCATTTGTTGATTACCATCTTTTTTTTATATTGCATTAAGTATAATTTATCAAAGAATATTCAAGCTACCAGCTCTCCATACCATTTTTTAGTCACATACCGTAACTACAGGATGTGAATTTTATGCTTCTGAGTTATTAAATGGTGAGACTGAATGCAGCTTACATCAATGATATTTCCCATCAACTTGTAAATCATATAGGTACATGGGCAAGATGTTCTCTATAGGCTGTGTGCTAAACCAAAGTGAGATTATGCCAATGACAGTATGACGTTGCTACTGTGGCTTTATGGAGATTCGGCACATGGAGTTATTGGCTGCATTTGGGGGAAAGGAGGGGTTAATGGCTACAACATTTTATACAGTACAGCCGTTAATCCATCCTGGTCCCCAAATGCGGCAATTAATTTTGCTAGATAGGCTTATACTTGAGTCATTAAAAAATTCCAGCTTAAGAGGGTCAAATATTGGGGTCGACTTATACATGAGGTTGACTTATATCCAAGTATATACAGTAATTATGCTCCACTTGGTAAGTGACCTATGGCGTTTAACTAATAACTGCTTTTTTGCAGATGCAGTTAATAATACAGTTGTAAACACACCCTCTAATTAGCTTGAGGCAGTGATAAATGGAGATGATGGCATTTTTTCTATCTTGGTTCAAATGTTGTTGTAGTTTGTGAGCAGACAGGCCCAATCCAAACTGGAAACAACTGCATGTGATTGATCTAATTTCAATCTTCACACAAACTGCAACAAAATTTGCACCAAGTGTGAAATATTGTTAGATGATTGATAATCTCTGGTGACCAATTAGCAAATCAGAGCATTTAAGTAAGTTCATTTATAACTTCCAACTTAAAGGACTCATACATGCAGTAGATCAGTGGCACCCATAACGATTGTTTCTTGATCATTAGGGCAATACTACAATGCATGAGTACTGTACAGGGGATCCGTTGAAAAGGGCTCCTCCATAGACATCAATGTTATTTCTGCAAATATGAGCTACAAGGTGGTGAAAAGGGCTCCCGAGTTTTGATATAGGCTACAAGCAGGCACCCTTTTGTAGACCATATATTTTTTTGGGCTACAAGGTTTTCAGCTACAGTAGGGCACCCCTTTGTAGCCCATATTTTTTATTCGGCTACAAGGTTTTTGGCTACAAAAGGGCACCCCTTTGTAGCCCATATTTTTATTCGGCTACAGTAGGGCACCCCTTTATAGACCATATTTTTATTCGGCTACAGTAGGGCACCCCTTTATAGACCATATTTTTATTCAGCTACAAGGTTTTTGGCTACAGTAGGTCGCCCCTTTGTAGCCCATATTTTTTATTCAGCTACAAGGTTTTAGGCTACAAGGTTTTTGATTCTGCTACACAAGGGCATCGCTTTATAGCTGAGATTTTTGATTCGAGGGTGCAGGGGAGGTTAGGATTAGGCATCACGAGCGGGGGGGGGGGGGGGGTTCTTAGGGTTAGGCACCACCTAGGGGGTCTTAGGGTTAGGCACCACCAGGGGGGTCTTAGGGTTAGGCACCACCTGGGAAGTCTTAGGGTTAGGCACCACCTCAGGGGGGTCTTAGGGTTAGGCACCACTTGGGGGGTTTAAGGGTTAGGCACCACCTGGGGGGTCTTAGGGTTAGTTACCACCAGGGGAGTCTTAGGGTTAAGCACCACCTAGGGGGTTAGCGTTAGGCACCATCAGGGGAGGGTTCTGTGTGAGAGTAGGTCATAATAATCACTTTTCTTAGCTCTATCTAGAGTCCTTTTATAGCCCAAAAAAAATTGCCTATAACAGCATCCTTTTAAATAAACTAAAACTAGCTTTTTCTGCTACACCAGGTGCACTTTGTAGCTGAATTTGGCATATATGGGCTACACCAGGCGCCCTTTGTAGCCGAAGTTGGCATATATGGGCTACACCATGTGCCCTTTGTAGCCGAAGTTGGCATATGGGCTACACCAGGCGCCCTTTGTGTAGCTGAATTTGGTATATATGGGCTACACCAGGAGCCTTTTTTTCCAGGAGCCCTTTTCAAATAGACGCCTGTACAGACGTGTTGCATAAGAAACATGTACTATTCAGTGGAGCCTGGAGGAGGGATTACAATACAGCACATTAATTGAAAATTTACCATACGTGGGGTAAGTGACAACACAATGGGCCCGATCCAATTCACTTTTTCTCTTATATATTTTCATATCTTAGCATAAAATGTCTTTTAAGCCACCAGCAAGCAAGAAAATACCCTGGAGAATTCCAACAGTACTTTTGCAGCTGCTTTTTGGAACTTTTTAAATTGCAGAGTGCTGAAAGGTTATTTGAAACAGAAGATGAAAAAATTATCTCCTAGGAGAAAACGTAGGAGAAAAAGTGAATTGGATCATTAGTTCCGTTTAGAATTTTGTCATGCTGGATTACTAAAGAACTTTGAGGAACAAAAAACACTAGGGCACATGAGAAGCAGGGGCCCCGGGCTCTGCCACTGTGCCGGGACCCCCACTCCACATGCAACACCAAAAGGGCAGTGATGGTGGACCCCAGTGCTTCCACCAACTAAACCCACCACACTAAAGAACATTGAGGAGCAGCTACAGAGCTGCTAGATTCCCGACTGAGATGGGGCCAAATGTCCATCTCCGCCATAGATTGTCTAGCACTGTTTTTGTAACTATTTTGAAAGTACAAGTACATTTGTATTAAATCTTAAAGAATGCAGGAAGCCACTTTTTCACTGCAATGTATTTTTTGCTAAACTCTGGCTTACCACGAAGGAACATGTAAGGGGAATCCGGGAACTGCTATAATTAGAGCTATATGTGGTGGGGAATATTGCAGTTTCTGATTTGAAGGTTATCAGCCCACAATCTTGAAGATAATGTTGTTTTACTCTCTCTTGTGACCTTTAAAACCAATACTTCCTTGTTATTGTGGTGCACAACATAATGTGTATTGTTGTTTCAGAATTATAGGATTTTTTATTAAAGTAACCATCATGATGTAGCGTTCCTATGTCTTGTGTATGGCAATAATAGATGGGAATCGCTGTTATATTGGCACACCTAGTGACCATTTACTGTAGAGCTGTAGAGAAAAAGTAATAAATGTGTGTGTATGTATATATATATATATATATATATATATATATATATATATATATATATATATATATACACAGTGGTTTGCAAAAGTATTTGAAGTTTTCCACACTTTGTCACATTACTGCCACAAACATGAATCAATTTTATTGTAATTCCATGTGAAAGACCAATACAAAGTGGTGTACATGTGAGAAGTGGAACGAAAATCATACATGATTACAAACATTTTTTATAAAAAAATAACTGCAAAGTGGGGTGTGCGTAATTATTCAGCCCCCTGAGTCAATACTTTGTAGAACTACCTTTTGCTGCAATTACAGCTGCCAGTCTTTTAGGGTATGTCTCTACCAGCTTTGCACACCTAGAGACTGAAATCCTTGCCCATTCTTCTTTGAAAAACAGCTCGAGCTCAGTCAGATTAGATGGACAGTGTTTGTGAACAGCAGTTTTCAGATCTTGCCACAGATTCTTAATTGGATTTAGATCTGGACTTTGACTGGGCCATTCTAACACATGGATATGTTTTGTTTTAAACCATTCCATTGTTGCCCTGGCTTTATGTTTAGGGTTGTTGTCCTGCTGGAAGGTGAACCTCCTCCCCAGTCTCAAGTCTTTTGCAGACTCCAAGAGGTTTTCTTCCAAGATTGCCCTGTATTTGGCTCCATCCATCTTCCCATCAACTCTGACCAGCTTCCCTGTCCCTGCTGAAGAGAAGCATCCCCAGAGCATTATGCTGCCAGCACCATATTTGACAGTGGGGATGGTGTGTTCAGAGTGATGTGTAGTGTTATTTTTTCCCGCCACACATAGCTTTTTGCATTTTGGCCAAAAAATTCAATTTTGGTCTCATTTGACCAGAGCACCTTCTTCCACATGTTTGCAGTGTCCCCCACATGGCTTGGGGCAAACTGCAAACGGGACTTCTTGTGCTTTTCTGTTAACAATGGCTTTCTTCTTGCCACTCTTCCATAAAGGCCAACTTTGTACAGTGCACGACTAATAGTTGTCCTATGGACAGATTCCCCCACCTGAGCTGTAGATCTCTGCAGCTCGTTCCGAGTCACCATGGGCCTCTTGACTGCATTTCTGATCAGCGCTTTCCTTGTTCGGCCTGTAAGTTTAGGTGGACGGCCTTGTCTTGGTAGGTTTACAGTTGTGCCATACTCCTTCCATTTCTGAATGATCGCTTGTACAGTGCTCCATGTTCAAGGCTTTGGAAATCTTTTTGTAGCCTACGCCTACTTTAAATTTCTCAATAACTTTATCTCTGACCTGTCTGGTGTGTTCTTTGGACTTCATGATGTTGTTGCTCCCAATATTCTCTTAGACAACCTCTGAGGCCGTCAGAGAGCAGCTGTATTTGTACTGACATTATATTACACACAGGTGTACTCTATTTAGTCATTAGCACTCATCAGGCAATGTCTATGGGCAACTGACTGCACTCAGACCAATGGGGGCTAAATAATTACGCACACCCCACTTTGCAGTTATTTATTTGTAAAAAAAATGTTTGTAATCATGTATGATTTTCATTCCACTTCTCACGTGTACACCACTTTGTATTGGTCTTTCACGTGAAATTCCAATAAAATGGATTCATGTTTGTGGAAGTAATATGACAAAATGTGGAAAACTTCAAGGGGGCCGAATACTTTTGCAAGCAACTGTATATATTGTAATGCTGGGGGTCATACTTTCTGACCACCCAGCGCAACAAGGCTAAGAGCTGGATAATGGAAGAGGTTACACAGGCTGCCCAGAGCAACTGCAGCTCTGGGCTTCCGATATTGCTACAAATAAAACACAATTGCAGCACAGTGCGATTTTGCGCTGCCTTAGTTCGCACTGTGCTGCCTTAGTGATAGCAAGCATTCAGACAGGTACAAGACAGGACTATAGATTGGAGGTTAACTAGTAGCAACCGCAGCTCACAGTCATGTCCACAGAAGCAGAGCAAGCAGGCTAACAACAGTCACCAGCAAGCAACCACCCAGGCAAGACTACAGGATAGAACATAACTAATAGCAACTGCAGTCTATAGTTACGTTCCCAGAAACTAGAGTAGCAGGAATACTACCAGTCACCCAATGTGGTGATGGCAGAATCCAAGCTATCTGGATAATGGACTTCACTGACCCACCGCGGATGCAGCGAACGTCCATCAAGCATGGAACTAGGCAATACACAATAATTAGAACAATAACAAACGGCTTCACTAACAGATAAATATATATTAGCAAGTCTGCATATATATTTATCAAGAACTAGCTAAAGCACAGGTAATAAGGTCGCATAGAACTACAATAACAGAACTATACAGAGTAACAAGGTGCCCAGCAGATCTGCATACTGACCACTATGACGGGCGGGGTATGAAATGGGAGGCAGACTTTTATGCTGGCATCAGCCAATGGATGCAGGTATGTAAATCTCCACACAGCTGAATGGTAATCCCTCAATCCTGAGCTGGCTTTATTACCATTTGCTAGCTGGCTGTGAATGCAAAGGACTCCCATAAGAAATACATGCAGTATAATGTAACAACTTGCATGCAGGAAATCCAGGGCTATCTGGCCGCAGCTCAGCTGCAACAAGCAATTGGTGGAATGATGACAGCATCCTGAGCTGCCCAGAACTGCAGAGCGATTGCAAATGACAATGAGACCCATTGCAAATGAACAACCGAATGCAAGCAGATAAGCCAGAACTGTCCATTTGCAGCTCCACTGCAATGAACAGAATACGCTACAGGAGGGATCATTACATACATATATATATATATATATATATATATATATATATATATATATATATATATATATATATATATATATATATATATTATTTTTGTGGACATTTGCGTAGGATACAAGGTGCTCACACTTGTTGGGCAATACAGCAAATAATACTTAAAGCTATTTTATTTTTAAACAAAACAGATACTTACCTAAGTAGAGGGAAGGCTCTGTGTCCTAATGAGCCTTCCTGTCCCCATACTCCAGTGCTGGGTCTAATCTTCCGCCACAGGAGGCTTCAGAAGTCTTTGGGAGCCCAAGTGCTCATAAAGATGGTCACAAACACGCAGAGATATCCTGCGCTCCCAATCAAAAGTTCGCACGGTCAGAGACGGTTTCCCTTTAAAGTTCCGGCACTGCAGCGCTCCAGAGTAGGGTGGTTAGCAAGACAACTGAAGAGAGATGGAGCGCGCCATAGTGCATTAAACGTTTCAGGGGTATTTTATTGACACATAAAGTTATACTCACAAACACAGATGTTAAAAACGCATGTCAGCGGCCAGCCAGCCGCTTCCCTCAGTGGTGGAGAATGACGCGCTGTGGCCAGTAGCGCGGATTCCGATGTCCTGGAGCTCCGTGCCGCTGAGGAGTGGGCATGGCTTGTGATCAGTAAGCGTGTGACGTCATGACGCGTTTCGGCGCTCGGCGCCTTCGTCTGACGAAGGCGCCGAGCGCCGAAACGCGTCATGACGTCACACGCTTACTGATCGCAAGCCACGCTCACTCCTCAGCGGCACGGAGCTCCAGGACATCGGAATCCGCGCTACTGGCCACAGCGCGTCATTCTCCACCACTGAGGGAAGCGGCTGGCTGGCCGCTGACATGCGTTTTTAACATCTGTGCTTGTGAGTATAACGTTATGTGTCAATAAAATACCCCTGAAACGTTTAATGAACTATGGCGCGCTCCATCTCTCTTCAGTTGTCTTGCTCATAAAGATGGGCAGCTCTGTACTGCATGCGCTGCCCCCTACGTTTATATACTGTTATACTGTATTGTTGCATGTATTGCATCTATCTCTCAGTGAAGCAAGAATCATTATGTAGCTAATGTTGATGTAAGTCCAAAGACAAATTATAATCATAGTAATACCTGCACATGCGCAGGGTACCGAATCACTCATCAGCGGACTTCTGAATAGTACAAACATGTCATTGTAGTATTAGATCTCCAGTTCTTGCATTCCGCCTATGTGAGTGAAAGCTGATGAAAGCTAATAAATCAGATCAAATCAATTGTGAACTGTGCATGAAATCCATAACACACACTCAGCTTGTACAGTCTGGAAATCATATTGTGGCAACTGCTATATTAACTGTTTCACGGCCTGACCAAGTACTCTTCAAAGGCTTTTTTCATTTAAGTGGCAGGATGACAGGGCTGCAAAACCTTTTGTCACCTAATTAAGTACTGTAATTAGAACTGTGATTGTGTTGGTGCTACACACACATGCATGGTAGGTGCGAGGCGTGGTTATGTTTACATTCAACAAACCGTGACAACTACTGTTCACATTACTTTCATGGCAGAACAAGAACAGCTGATCTCTGTAACCAATGTTCCTTTCCACTTCAAGGTCACATTGTTTCTCTACTATCTTATTGCATTTCCTGAACCTTAATGTAATAGCATCCTAAGGCGTCACATTATATAGTAAATAAATGTGGTTATTTTTTTTCAGTTAGAGTTTCCTAGGAAAATCACTGTTAAATAGCATCAGCAGTTTAGCATGCACAAATTAATCAACAGGCAAAACAAAATAAATAAAAAATAAAACAAAAGACATACTGTAGTGCTGCTAAACTAAAATGATTAGAACAACATATCCATTCCTCATACTTTATACACATGAATCAATATTCACTTCTGATTAAGGAATGATCCAATCAAAATGACTGAAAAGAAGTGGATTATTTTGCCAACTGTTTGGGAAAGAGTGATAAACAATTATTTTATCACTTGTGAACAGTGGATATCAATCGGTCATGTACATGCAACAACACTTTGTGAATGTGCAGATGACTAATCGATATGATGTGACTGGAAGGAGGAAACCTGCCAGAACTTACTCTGACCAATAGACCAGCCACAAGGTAGGGTGCATACACACATGAAATTGTTATTGACCAATCAATGACCATTTGTTCCAACTCCATGTACCATGAGGACCAGCAGATGTAGAATACTATGCACAGATTGTGTAGGTGAGCTCTCTTACTGCATAAAAGTTGTAAAATTTTCCAGTCATAGGTCTATCAAAATTGGATGTATATACCAGTCAGGTAGATGATTTTTAAGCATCGGACACCTCCAGACACAGGAACAGCTTTTTTCCTCAAGCGGTAGCCATACTTAATGCTGAACCACGTTAGAGCTGCTAGGACTTGATAGTAATCAGCACAGAACTGTAAACGAACAATTCTCACATTGCTTACTGCCACTATACTTGCATAAATATCATTGACTTGCAATATACACACTGTCTGTCCTTGTATTGTTTTTTGTTTTTATTTGTGTTTGTTAAGCAACTGCCAAGACAAATTCCTTGTAGGTGCAAACTTACTTGGCGAAATAAAATTGATTCTGATTCTGATTGATTCTGACTATGTACTGTATTTATACACCAGGAGACTGCAGGCCAGTAGCTGTAAAACCTAGAGTTGTCAGTATTTAAAGTAAATCTGATGATAGACTTCGTTGTTGGGACAGCTAGGTTCCACCAGTAGTCCTGAGAAGAGGCACAGGACTAGCTCATAAGTCAATGAAAACATAAAAGGATAACTTTGCTTATGCATGTAAACCGTTATCTATTTCCCTCAATGAGCATTGAAAAACGTAACTGTACTTCTTGCCTTGTATGTGAAAACATTCCAGGTGGGAAATCCAGAGGTGCCTTTTTTAAAATCACCCCTATAGACAGCTAAGGATCCATCAACCCCATCTATACCATAGTCTACCTCCTATCTTCTTTAAGCAATCAGACATTTTTAATTGCCAGCATGGGGTGTGTGTGGTGGGGAGACTAGACTGCAATAGTTAGGTAAATATATTTATATACATAGTGCAGATAACTATCTAATTCCCCTAAATTACAGATTAATGATAAGAGCTGCTACTCATCATGCTATAGTTATATGCTAAATGTGGTAGTGCAACATGGCTATCTACTAAAAACACTCCTCTCCTCCAATCTACTAAGTCATCATTGAGGTAAGCCAAGGAGCAGGAACTGACAAATATGGTCATTTAACTAGAAGCTTACCGGTTATTCATTTCCAGAAACTAAATGAGGACATATTGCTTCTACTACTAATACTCTCTCTGGCCACCTCCAGTTTGGCTTCAGTCCTTATCACTCCAATGAAATAAGCCTAAATTGACTAATGCTCTATTAACAGTGCAAAGGGCACTATTGCACGCTCAATATATCTTCAGCATTCAACCTTACTGATTCAAATTCTTGCACTCTTTTAAATCCCCTCCTGCTACTTGCTAGAGCTTTTATGATTTCACCCTTCAACACTCTTCCTTTCTGTAGGCTGCTCTACCTTGAAGTACCCAAAGACTGATGGAAAATCATACCATGTAGATAAGGTTTTATGCTAGGTACACACGTTACGTTTTTTTCAATAGATGCATTTGATTAATAATTTCCATCATGTCCGATAATACTTTCGATCGTTTTACTGCTCAATTTCTCATAGAAGTGAATGGAAATTGATAAAAAAAAGATAAGAGTATCGAGTGGGAAATCAAGAGTAAAAACGAATCGAAAATCGATCGAATGGGAAATTGACCCGTTAAAACACTTTGTGTACCCAGCATAAGGCTACCTATTATATTTTAGCCTTTTCTCAGTTCTGTAGTGACAGAACATTACGAATTTACTCTCAATCCAATGTTTTGCTGTATGTGAAATGAATGTAATATGATTTACTAGGAGCCTTAATCCTTTCTCTTATCTTCTCTATGAATACCTATGTTCCATGATTACTCATCTGTTTTTTTGACTCCCAGTCTCACATCTGTACTGATGACACCTAAACCTACCTTCTTAGGGCTCTTAAACACTACATGCGAATCTGATGCGATTTTACATGTGATTCCAATTCCGATTTTTGATGCGATTAAAAAAAGTCCTGCATGTTGCATTTTTTTCTGTGTTTTTCTTCTTGTGTTGCTAGCATCCAGTGAAAATCAAAAATTAGAATTGGAAATCGGAATTGCAATTTGCAGTGTAAAATAAGCCTTACTCCTGCTTTGCTTTCTTAAACATTGCAAACAATCATGTCTTTTGAATTTCATATTGCTACATTACTATTATTACTACACTAACCACCTCTAGTCATTCAAAAAGAAATAGTATCTCTTGCATCTGCCTGTTCCTTGCAAAGGACACTTCTGAAAATGTAGTGCATGCCCTCAGTTTAACCCATTTAGACAACTGTAACACCCCTTATATGGCCTATCTGGAAACTGATTAGTTCTAATTTAATCTATCCTGGAACTGTACTGTGCTACTCCTCCAAATTGTATGACTCTCCCCTCTGTCATTCTCTCTGCTGCCTTTCTATCACACAGAGAATTATGTTTAAGCTTTTAACTCTAATCCGTGAAGTTCTCTATAATGCAGCCCCATCGTACTTTGTTGAACTAATTCCTAGATACCACCAAAAATGTAATATTTGTTCTAAAATGAACTTCTCCTTCTATCTGCTCTAATAACCTCTTCCCACATCCTCATTCTGGACGTCTTGAAGCTTCTCCTCTCCTGTGGAACTGCCTTTTACACTCCATTCTCTCACTATCCCTCAAGATTTTCATACTTAACCTTAAAATTCAACTGTTATGACAAGCATGCAGTCTGACCTAGGTTAAGTTACTGATCCATATTTATCTAATTCTCTACTACGCAGTCAGGTTACCAGTTTATCACTCCCTTCACCTTTTGCCAAACCCTCTGTTCCTTTAGAGAGTAAGATCTTAAGCTATGTATACATGTTGGATTAAACTCAGGTGGAGAGTGACGGCCGATAAGGGCCAACTAGTGTTGTCTACAGGAGCCACTAACGTCGCTTACAAATCTGGCATGTTGGACCTTCAGTGATGTTATGATGCTTGACTGACCTATTAGTGCCCTGCCCTCATTTCATCATGAGCATATAAGGAAGTGGAACATGTACTTTGAAAGCATGCAGCTCTATGCCTTTAGTTATAGCTGCAGAGACACATTGAAATATATTTTTAAAATAAAAAAGCCTTTTTCACTTTAATACTTCAAGTTAGAACTTTCATGTTTAGTTTAGTTGTCTGTTCAATTTAGTTGATGGTCAGTAAATTAAGAAAAAAAATACTTCCATGGCAACCAGCTAACAAGCGGCTAATAGGTTACCTTGAACAGCAAAATCATTATTACTTTTTTGCACATCTATCCTTGATTAAACAATTCTGTAATGTTCCCGTTTCTGAAGTAATGAGACATTTCTACTTTATTGCGAAACATTTTGTTACATCCATTAGTTTTAAATATTTATGTCTATTAAAATGGCACTTGTCTCTGTTGCAATCTCAGTCATCTTAAACAAAATAGTTTACATTCATTGAATATTTTCATGTTTGATTTCTCTAAGATGCTTTTAATTACAAAAGAAAACTAACATGTATATCATGTTTTACAAGAAACTACTGTCTTATGCAAGATATTTGTCAGTCTTTTCACCAGTTCACATCCAGAGGTTGTTAAATTTGTTCTCACCTCATGCTGTGGGGCAATTTTTACCTCATTGATTGAACAAGTTTTTACTATTATGACCAGCAATTGAAATACACGGAGTGGCCAAAAAATGGGAGACACCCTCTAATAAAGAGTTGGTCCACCTTTAGCTCTGAAGTTATTTTTTGAATGTCCCACAAATGCTCAATAGGATTGAGGCCAGGAAATTGAGCTGGCCATGGAAGCAGGTTAAGCTCTGATTGATGTTCCTCAAACCAATTTGAGACTGACTGAGCACTGTGGCAAATAGGGCTGAACGATTTTAAGTAAAGATTGAATTGCATGATTTCCTTCAAATCAAGATTTAGGTAGCCGAGCATAGGTGCCTCCAGTATAGAAAGTCAGGTATAGGTGCATCAGTATAGCTAGCCAGGCATAGGTGCGCCCAGTATAGAAAGTTAGGTGTAGGTGCATCAGTATAGGTAGCCAAGCATAGGTGCTCCCAGTATAGGAAGTCAGGTGAAGGTGCATCAGTATAGGTAGCCAAGCATAGGTGCCCCAGTATAGGAAGTCAATGGTAGGTGCATCAGTATAGGTAGCCTAGCATAGGTGCCCCAGTATAGGAAGTTGGGGGTAGGAGCATCAGTATAGGTAGCCAAGCATAAGTGCCCTAAGTAAAGGAAGTCATGTGTAGGTGCATCAGTATAGGTAGCCAGGCATAGATAACTCAAGTATAGGTAGTCAGGTGTAGGTGCCCTTAGTATAGGAAGTCGGGTGTATGTACAGTAAGTAGAGGTGGTCAGCTGGAGTTACCTGGCGGTGGCGGCCGACTCACCAGCTCCACTCCTTCCAGCGCTGATGTCACTCTTCTCTCCGCACCTGCGCTCTGTCTGTAGTTAGAGCAGGGCTACAAGAAAATGGCCACCAATGACTCCATTTGTGGACATCGGCAGCCATTTTCTTGTAGCCCTGTTTTAACTACAATCAAAGCAGAGGCGGGGAGAAGCGGGGGGGGGGGGGGGGGTTGGGGGACAAAGCATGGTGGCAAGACATACCCGATGCTGCCGCGAGTCACAGTGCACAGTTTGGGAATATCCTTTACTGGCAAACCTTGAATGCCAGGCCTGCAGAGTCTTCCGCCCGCCCAGCCGATGAAGTAGGGGGTGCCTAGCCGGAAGGAGAGGGTGTGAGACCCGCTGAAAATGATTTATCGTTCAGGCCTAGTGGCAAGGGGTCTTTCCCTATTTTTCTGTGATGCCAAAGGCACTCTTGATGGTCTCCTGCTGCTAAAGCCCATCCTTTGCAAAGTCCTAGTTGTGCATTAGGATATGCTTTGTAATGCATCTGCATTGAATTCAGCTGTAATTTGTTGTGTTGTTGCCCTTCTGTTGCTGCATACCATGCATGCTATTCACCTTTAACCTCTCGCATTCCCCAGCCTTCTTTTGACAAGAATAGTCCTTATTGCTTGAATTTGTTTTTCTCAACAGTCACTCTCTTAACATTGGGCAAGAAAATCCTAAAAGACTCATTGTTTCAGAGATGTTTGCACCAGCTCTTCTTGCACCAAGCATCATCCCTCATACAAAGTCACTTAAATATTTTGTGTTACCCATTTTGACTTTAAAGTGTACCTGAGATCAGTAGGTAGGAAGATTTTATACTTACCTGGTGCTTCCTCCAGCCCCATGAGCACTGCTGCGTCCCTCGCCGTCCTCCCGGGTGGCTCCACGGTGCTCATGGAGCTGGAGGAAGCCCCGGGTAAGTATACAAGCTTTCTTCCTACTGGTGTAAGGTTTCCTTAAACTTCCATGATAACTATGTTGTCCAAAGCTGAGCTTTCCTTATATTTCCTTATAATAAGCAAGTCCTGGTTGTTACGTCACTGTTGGACTGGTTTACTTTCACATAAGGGGTGTCTCTCATTTTTGGCCACTGCCATTAGATAATAGACCTTTCTGAAGGCTTCCCTGATACCCATAGGTAATGAGATCATTGCTCATTCACATTCAATAAATATAATATCAGTATACTGACTTGCTTTCAATCACTGGTCAATAGGTAAGGTTTCCTGTGAGAAGATTTTAGGCCTTAATCCCAAGGGCATTGTTCTTCCCACTCACCCCACTTGACATCACACCAGCACCACTCCATCGGCCTTCAACCCCCCACATAACAGAAAACATTACTAGTCTGCAGGCATAGTGACGGCTCTGTATTGCCACGACCCTGCAATGTTGCCCGTGAGATCGGACCCCAATCCCTGCTGGGTGATATGTATGTGTGTACAAGGCTTAAAGTGAACCTTAAGTCAGAAAAAAAATGAGTTTTACTCACCTGGGGCTTCTACCAGCCCGCTGTAGCAGTCCTGTGCCCTCGCAGGCACTCACTAATCCTCTTGTCCCCCGCTGCCAGCTAGTTTCGTTTTTGCCGACAGGCCCGTCAGGACTGGCCACGTGTAGCTTTTTCCGCATTCCCGACTGCAATTAGCGCTGTTGCGGGGCAAAAATACGCGTATCTATGCGTGCGTAATGTGGCAACATGTATTTTTGTACGTGTTGCGGCACGCAATAGTGCTAATTACAGTCGGGAATGCAGAAAAAGCTATGCGTGGCCAGTCCTGACGGGCCTGTCGACAAAAAGGAAACTAGCTGGCAGCGGGGGACCAGAGGATTAGTGAGTGGCTGCGAGGGCACAGGACTGCTGCAGGGGTCTGGTAGAAGCCCCAGGTGAGTAAAACTCATTTTTTTTCCTGGCTTAAGTGTCCCTTTAAGACTCATGAGATATACGCTATTTGATTACTACTGCCTTCCATAAGAAAGTTGGTATTTGCTAGTAGAAATAACTCTATAAACAGTACAATATGATCTTCTTCTGTTTTGTTTAAAAAGTGATGTCACAGGTAACAAACTTGATACAGAACAGCTCTTTTCAGGCCAAAAGAAAATGCAATAGGTCGCAGCACTCTTGGCCAAAGTCTTAGTTGCCAGATTTCCATCCTCAGTTTTGGGGTCTTTATTATGCATTTGGCAGAGGTCATTATTAGGTAATACAAATGTAGCAATACTGTAGCTCACAGCAGCAAATTGGATTCCTGATTAATTGCTTTGGACAGCAGTTCTACTTTTTCTTACTATTGTGAAGTTTTTGGAGGGTTGTGGTTTATTTTATTTTTTGTGTTTTTGTTTTTGAAAAGTGGAAACTGGAGGCATTTGGGTAAAGCTGAAATTCGGACTTGGGACTCTAATGAAGCGAGACGAGTTCTAACCACTTAGCCACAACACCTCTACTTTAGAACATTAATCTTTCAGGCTTTGTATTGTAGCTCCCTTTAATTGAAATCATGTATACAAACTGTTTACAAAAATGATTCAGAAAAACAGATGAGAATCACGGCTATTTCTTCCAAATTTGGTGATGCTGAGTTGGCCAGATGAATTGTCAAGCGCTTCAGATTTATTTATTTATTTTGCCATGAAAGCATTTAGTCAGTTTGAGGGATCTGAGAATTCTCAGTCAGCCTTTTGTACATTTTTCCACCAGAAGGATATTGAATAATGAAAGACACATTGCAGTGAACAATTATTACTATATGCTCCTTATTTGTCTTTAGTACTGGCATGGGATGTTGAATGCATGAAAAGGTCTTAATGTCATGAATGAAATCATGATCCATAAGCACTTTATGTTCAAGACCACCCACTGCTGTGCCCCTTAGGAATGAGACCTGACAGCTCAGCATATGATCAGTGGGTCATCATACTTCTCCATCAGGTTTACTCCTTATGAACTGTAGTCAGCAGTGACGACGTGTGAAGTGCAGTAACCCATAGCAACCAATCAAAGTGCAGTGACCCATAGTAACCAATCAGGATTATGTTTTCCATGGTTAGAGGCCTAATATATAATGTATGACAGATGGCTTTGATTTGCTGCACTTGGAAATTCATGATTGCTTTTTGTTCTGCTTCATTAAATATACAGTTTTGGTTCTGGAACATTTTTGTTAATTCGCTTGATTAAACTGGTGCAAGACTAAGATACTAAACGTGTGTATTTTCTGCTCTTTTGGGGTATGTATATAAACTGTGGTGGGTTTAAAACACAGATCCCTCAAGTTTGTTGAGAATAAAAAACTCAGGGTACAAATTTATGGATTTAGTTTGTTTCTAATAAAGTTGTGACTTAAAAAAAGGAAGAAATCCATGGAGTTTAATTGGACTGAGCAGGGAATAAGAGTCACATACATAATTTTAACATAGGAAAGTTCAGTTCGAAACTTAAAGTGTACCAGAGGCCTAATAAACTACGAAAATCATATACTTACCTGAAGAGTGGGAAGCCTCTGGATCCTAATGAGGCTTCCCTCGGTGTCCTGCGATTGCCTGCTACATCTCACTCCTCTTTTAGCTTGTGTGCATGCATACTGCACTTGCACAAGTATGTCGGCGTCTGCGCAGTAAGCCGGAGCTGCTCGTGCACTACTGTGCAGGCATGACCGTGCTCATACCAGGAGAGGAGCACAGTCCCAATCAGCTGGAAGGCCGCGAGCAGCAACAGGGGACCAAATGTTGTGGATGGAAGCCTCATTAGGATCCAAAGTGTTTTCCTCTCCTTAGGTAAGTATGTTGTTTTTTTTTAATCAATTTTGGCCTCGGGGTCTCTTTAATACTCCAGAAAAACTAAAATTAAAAATAATAAAGTAATAATGTATTAATAAAATAGTCATAATAATAAAATGTTAATAATAATAAAAGTGTATTAATAATGTAATCATATTACTAATCGTAATAAGAAGAAAAATAATGTTTGCTATTTACCCCTTTAATTTTTAGATCTGAACTAAGTTATTGCCTTTTTCTCTGCAATATTTGAGGGCAAGTTCACAGTGGGGTATTGCAGTGTGACATTTCAATGCAGAAAATCACACTGCAGTAGTAATTCTATGCGATGTTCAGGGTGCACCTGGTGTGACTGAATGGAGTACAGTTTCTCAATGCAGTGCATGGGGTGCACTATTGTATAATGCAGTGGCAGTGAAGCATATTTTTAATCTTAATCCAGGAAACAGGTCGCTGCAACCACTGCACCTACTGTGATCGGGAGCAGAACACCAAAGAGCCAGGAAAATGTAGTAGATAAGAATTCTGCGGCACCGATCTCAGGATAAAAGTCCAATTGTTATTAAGGCAATTGTGGACAAACAGCAATACAGCTCACGTGTATCGGGGCAAACTTATGGCTCCTTAGTCATAGCTGAGCTTAGTCATCAGCTATGACTAAGGAGCCATAAGTTTGCGATACGCGTGAGCTGTATTGCTGTTTGTCCACAATTGCCTCAATTTAAATTGAACTTTTATCCTGAGATCGGTGCAGCAGAATTCTTATCTACTACATACTTTTAATTGACTGTTTGTGATGCAACAGTCTCTTAACGTGTGGTGCAAATTTTCTGTTGTGTTGCGTTGGTGTTTTTATGGGGAATGCAATGCAGTTCCCACTGTGAGTCTAGCCTTACTGTGAGGTATTGCAATATAAACAGCTGTGTACACGTTAAATACTTCTGTATAGGAAACAGAGCTGGCGGTATATTAGTACCAACCCAGTTTTGGACAGAATGAAAGATGGATTCAGATATGTCATGTATTATATTTTTGATTAGGTAGATGTCTTCTCAATTCCTCCCCCAGTAACATGGTTGCTAAGAACACGAAAATAATTGAAAGACCTCCAGTGAGAATTTTAAAAAATGCTTTTACTAGTGCAAGAAAGTTTTACAATGTCTTCAAAGTTGTTATTGCTCTTTATGCCCCCCTTCAGGGGATTTCACTTGCTTTCTGTCCCAGTGAAGGAAACATTTCCAAATAGGAACAGATGCCGTAGAAATAAATGCCTGCTAAAGTTTCTAACCCATCCCCAATCTATCTAAATTTTAAAGGAAAGAAACTGTGCTGGAATTGGGGTGAAATGCTGGCAGTTTGAATAGCATTTGGCACACTTCAATTGACACTGAGCAGTGTGAGATTGCCCTGTGTCTTCATATTTTCTCCCTAAGAGAGGAATCCCAATAATTACAGCCTTCAGTGTATGATATCATCTGAAGCTGTCTAGGTCTGAAGAAAACAGCAAGGTCTCAGACTGTGCCCCTCTCTGTGCACACACTGCTCTCCCCTGCTAACATTAATGGGAAGCAGATGTTTAAACAGCTCTACCTCCTATCTGAAAGCTCTGGAGGTTACATTCCTGCCTGATTATGCAAGGAAACAAGTAAGTGGATAAGGAAATGAGAGGCAGAACTGTTCCTCTATGCAGATTTGATTATCCAGGCCTGGGTTATGGCTCATACAATGGCCTAGAGCATTTTCAAATTAATTCACTACTTTTCTTGCTTTATAATTACTTGTGTGGCTTACAGAACAAGCCATGCTACATAAATACATCCTAGATAAAATAGAATCATTTCAGGGATTTTTTTTTCTTTTCAATGAGTTTGATGTAAAATTTTTATTTTATATTAAAGATACTAGGGAGTAGGCAAGATCCAAGGCTGGGTTTGCATTACAACAGATGCACAGGGATGCGCTACCAGCATATCCTGTTAGGTCCGTAGCAGGTCCATCACAGCCAGTCATACTGGCTCCATTGTGCATCCATTGTCACATACCACATGGGTTTTTATGGTCGCCGCTTTTGTTTCCGCTGGGGACAGGTGCTGCATTACTGCAAACAAACCAACTGGAATTTTCCCTACCCAGGGAGAAATCTCATTGGTCCACTACTCAGTGGACCATGTTCCCTAAGTAGGGAGGATTCCCATTGGTTTGTTTCAGTCTAATGAAAGTCCAACTCCCATTGGTTTGTTTGACACCTCCCGTGTGATTCTGCCAGGGCTCCCATCAGTAAAGCAATGCTTTACATTGCTTTATATATGGGAAAAGATCATATTGCTTAGTATAGGATCGGTTCACATGTCTGTTAATTCGCTCACTTTCCAATTCAATAAGCAGAACTATTTCAGCGGCAGTGTGAAGCTATCCTTACTGTTTAAGAGGCAGTGTGAAGATTGTTTGGAAAGGTCTACACTTTATGACTGTAGTTATTTACTCCCTTCAAAGTATGAATTATAACATTGCCATTGGGGATCAGCAGGAGAAGCAGCATGGAGATTGTTAGATTTTCATGTTGCTGGATGTGAACAAAAGGGCAATTAAATGTCTAGACTGTCTCGGAAATACATAATTTTAGATGGTGGTCCCCTTTAATTTAAAGTGGATCTAAGCTGATCGTGTTCTATAGGTAAACAAATAAGCCACACAGAAAACAATAATCTAAGAGAGACCTTCAGTGGAATCTTTGGGACTTCAGCGTTGAACTGCTGATAACTTGATTGCAATTTTTTAGTGCAGTGAAAGTGGGTTAGAATCTCTTGCAGATTTCTATTGTTAATGGTTGTTCAAAAAGTATGATGCAAAAGTAGAAACATTTGTCAATCATTCATAACTGGCATGACAATGTACACCCATCAATACTGAATATGCAAAACCTCAGATCATTGACAAATACAAAGCTCCCCACACAATCAATAATTAAGTATAGACGTCATGAGAGTATTATATCTTTAAAAAAGACAATTAGTGATTACTGTACTGCGCACAGTAGTTGTAACTATATTAGAACGGCTCAGGCCTATTTTGGGTTCAATTCAAGCCCTCTTTCTAGCATAAGAAAATGTGCCACCCACTTTCCCTCTTCATATTTGGTACAGGTGCTGCATTGCTTATTTCAGCACCTGCATGTTGTGCTACATTTACTTATGCTTGAGAAAGGGCTTGTGATGATCCTGGAAAAAACTGGTACTTTTTCAAATAAGTACTGTATGTAAAGCAGGAATTGCTATACAGGTATGCATGGTGACATAGTGCATAGCACTCTTGCTTTGCAGCGCTAAGGTCCTTTGTCACGGTGTGACTCTACAGAGAGGTCACCTTTCGTCAAGTGCTATAAAAATAAGCCTGCTTGGTGCACAGGAGGTGGATTTACTGCCTTCAGCTACCCGTGGTAAAGGGGCTTAAGGCACCTCCTGCTCATGATGCCACCTTCCATTTCCATAGAACAAAGTGCTCATGGGAGAGCCAAAGCAGCTAAACTGCCAAAGAGGACCATCATAAACAATCATAAACAATCCCTTCCAGTGACAGTAGCGTTGTATGTGTACAAATCTTTAGAGTCATATAGCCAGTACTATTATTTCCTTGACATGAGAGAAAAAATGAGAGTTTCAGATATTTCCCCTTCTTTATGAGTTCTCTGGAGGCTGGTTTGACAGAGTGCTATGTGAATTAATACAGCTCCACTTTAAATATGTCTATCTCTTCCTCTATCTGTCTTTCTGTATTGCATGGCATCTCCAAGCTGTGAGTCTGGCCAAACTACTGACACTTGATTATAATAAAATAATTTCCATCCCAAATGTAGCTGTGTGTATGTTACAATCTCTGCCCTTCCTGAGAGGAATTCAGTTTAGACCTGGCAGTTGGGAAGTGAAGCTTCTTTCTCCTCACAGCAGTCTACATCGACACAGACACAGAGGTCCAAGTAAACTCAGTGAGCTGTTCCCCATAGTTGCACTTGCTGTAATTCTGACACATCACTTTAGGGGAGTAAAGAGGTGTTGAAAAAAACATGCTTGTGCTTGTGGTGCTCCAGAATATCATTTCTGTCCATAGGAGGAATATTATACCATTTGCTTATCTCTGTCCACAAGGTCAGCAGAACCCTCCCCATACAGTGTTATAACTAGAGCAGGCGTCCCCAGGTCTGCATACAGCACAGCTCAGCCTGGATGCAACTCACAATTCTGCATGTACTTCCATTTATTGAGATGTCATTGTCTATCCCTGCATCAAAGGAATTTCTTTTCAAGCTGTAAGGCGGTTTGGTATCCTTTACAATGAATAGCTGAATAGGTTTTCTTCAGAACATAGTACTGTATTAAAGAATTGCTGTTTACTCTGGTTTTCGGTACAATGTTGTGCTATGTGTAGCTATTCAAGGAAGTACATTTGGATGTAATGGTTAAGGGTTCTGCCTCCGACACAGGAGACCTGGGTTTGAAACTCGGCTCTTCCTGTTTAGTAAGCCATCACCTATTCAGTAAGGAGTCCTTGGGCTAGACTCACTAAAACTGCTACTGCCTACTGATGGCTCCTAGGGGCTGCAGCTCAAGTGCTTAAGTTGAGGAGAAAAGCGTGATTTAATTGTTATTAGAGAATGTTAGAATATCAACCCAATAAGGTAGGAAGATTAGTTTTACTATTACAGTTAGTTAGTGTAAGGCTTGCTTGGCTAAGGTCAGTCTTCATCTTATGAAGAGTAGTGTTAGATGAAGAGTAGTGTTATATGTCTCCTATAGTTTTCAATGCCGATGGTGCCTAAACACACCATGCCTGATATTCAGTACTTTAAAATAATGTGCTGCGCTGTGCAGGACTTTGTAATGGGTAGAGGCATCCAGCAGAGATTGGGATATTCTCTTTTTTTTATGTCTGTCTCTGAGTATGATAATGTGGAAATAGTAGAGGCTTTGTTCTGTGCTTTTCCTATTGCATTCTTTGCATTTTAGAATCACAGGAAACAAAGTGCAGCTACAAAGATAAATCATATTAATGGCTGTGGCATTCATTTCACTCCATGCTGTGTACAGAAACGTGGAAAAAATAAGGTGATGCATCATTCTCAGTGGCCACCAGTTTAACCAAATAGCATTAAAGACATTGTGTATCTGGATCTGTATGTACTGTAAATGGTGAAAAATTGCCATATTAAAATACGGTAAATGTATTGTTTTGTCATTACATTATAAGCTGTTAGGACAACAAAACCAGCAACAACCATTTGGTGCATTTTAACGCTATAACAAACTATAAAAATCTAGTACTAAAATGATAAAGCAAACCTGTGCAGCCAGCTATTTTTCTTTTTTAATCAGGTTTTGCCTAAACTGTAAAATAATAGTCTGTGATCTTGACTTCTCTGCAGCACAGGTGTTGAACACTAAGCATACGGGCCCGAATGTGGCCCTCCTTGCCATATTGTGAGGCCCATGAGAGCTTAAAATGTTCAGTACTGTAAGCAGTAAAAGAATGATAGCACACTACCTTCCCATCCAGAGGAGGATACAGGTGACAGTGTTTTGAGCCGGGGTAGAGCAACTACCCACTAGACGTCACCACCAAAACTAGCATTGGGCCCTCACCTGGATACCAACCACTCCCCCTTTCCCAGACACCATCATCCTACATATCAGAGTAGAGCAGTGTAATATTTACCTGCTCCAGCAATGTGCCATGACTCTTCCGTTTTTCCTGGCAGTCATATGCTCTGTACTTCCATACCGCCTCCTCCCGACCAAGACGTAGCAATAACAATAATAACAATAACATTTCTATAGACTATGTTTTAGATTTAGATCCCTTATGTCAGGGGTCCCCAAACTTTTTCGGTCAAGGGCCGAGGTCAACATTCTTCAGACTGCTGGGGAGCCGGAACATATATAAAATGATGTTGAAAAACATTACATTGAATCTAGGTATTGATTTTCCCCCAGTCATGCCCGTAGACCTCCCAGGCCATTCAGCCATGCGGCACCAAAGAACGTCTTTGTGCACCAGACAGTGAAGCATACCCAGGTCTCAACCTGCCATTCAGTTGGACAGCAGTGTCACCTGATGAACCTGATTGGAAGCCAGCGAATGACTGCTCACTGGCTTCTACAGTATGTGGATGGGTGGTGCCAGCACTGCTATTCTATATGCGGGTCACTGTCATTTAAAGGTGCAGTGGGCTGCATCTATAAGTTATACATTTGGTGTTTGGGGGGCCAGTGAAAAAGCCTCGGGGGGGGGGGGGGGGGGGCGAATTCGGGCCTGCAGGGCGGCCTTAGTTTGAGGACCACTGCCTTACGTGATCGAGTTTGACACCTCTGCTCTACAGAATGCCAGTTGTCTTGCCGTGATGCTGAATATTTGGTAATAGTGCATATATGCTGTCACACTCCATGGAAAGAAACACCCATGGGACAACTTTCAGAAATATCTGTTGTCACGTCAGACTTCCATCCAGTGTCCGAAAGATTGTGCATCTGCCCACAGTGCCCATGTGACTAAACTGGTAATGGTTATGATTGATTAGGTGATTACTGGTCTCTGAGGAGGAGCTAAATTGTTCCAGTGAGAAATTTCATTTTTATTTTGAAAACTACAAGATTTCATTTTACTAAACTTTTTTTTTATGCACAAATAAATTAAAAAAATGCTCCATTAAATACCTAAGAAAAACAGTTTCTGGAGCTTTATTTGACAGTTCTGTGGCTACTTTGCTTATGTGTTCACTGGATTGACCTCCTGTGTAGCATGTGTTCAGCTTCAGTTCAGAATATTTTTACTAATAGTGAGTGATTGCCAACAAGCAAACATCCATTCTGAGAAACTCCAGTTTATGAAAGTCTTCTTATACATTAAACGTTTCTGGAACTTTCTCTGCCTGTAAGCTACCGGATTTGTTTACTAGATTTTTATTTCTATGCACAGTTCTTTTTATTGTGACACCATAAGCTTACATTAAAATTCACTTAATGCACTTGTCACACAAGTTATAAATTTAGGAAATCCTTATTGACAATAACAAAGACAGAAATATTAACATGAAAAAGGTTCCAACAAGCTGTTCTGTTCTGAATAATTTGTGGCATATCTCTGTTTCTATACCATACATATATTACAGATAAATTAAATGTCTCTCCCTGATATTGGGTGTAGACTATGATAAGGTCATTAGACCATGACTATCGTAGGAGTTAGGTTGTGAGCTCTTCTGAGTGGTAGTTAATGGCAAGACCGTATGCTCTGTAAAGCACCGTGGAAGATGCCAGTGTTATTTAAATACACAAAAATAGTAATGATGCCTAAATGCAACTGCAACTGTATGCAGGCCAGTTTTTAGGCTAAATTGCTCCCAGGGTGGGGGTGTAACAATTGCAATCCCCCCAATATAGGTTATCCAGGTATGGGTGCCGCAGTATAGGCAGCCAGGTATAGGTGCCCCCAGTATAGGTAGCCAAGTATAGGTGCCCCAGTATAGGTTATTCAGGTATAGGTGCCCCAGTATAGGTTAGCCATGTATAGGTGTCTCAATATAGGTTATCCACCTATACTTGGCTAACCTATACTGGGGCGCCTATACCTGGCTACCTATAATGTGACACCTATACCTAACTAACCTATACTGGGGCACCTGTACCTGGCTACCTATACTGGGGGCACCTATACTGGGGCACCTGTACCTGGCTAACCTATACTGGGGCATCTATAACTGGCTAAGCGACACTGGGGCACCTCCACCTGACTAACCTATACTGGGACACATATACCTGGCTAACGTATACTGGGGCACATGGCTAACACACCTCCTTCCAGGTGTGTTAGATAAGGGGGGTATGCCACTACTTGTCGATCAGCTACTGCATAGAATTTAATGGTTGTAGCCAATCGTAGACAAATAGCTACAACTGTTGGTCCTTTGAGCACCCATTCTTTAGAACTTAGGTTAGTTTTAGGCATTTGCTGGATGCCGTGTAAGGTTAGGCTAGGAATTACGTGCGTGTGTGGAGGGGAGGGGGGGTTAGGCACTTAGAGGGAGGGTTAGGCATTAGGTAGGGGGTCTTCTTTTTAGGCACTTACATTGGAGGTTAGGCACCTATGGTTGAGGGTTAGGGTTAGGTTAGGCATTAAGTGTGGGGGTGGTGGGGTTAGGTACTTTGAGCTTTGGTTAGAAAAGGTCTTGGATATTGCATAGAAAGATATCAGTAATTTACATTACTGATATTTTACTGTAAGTGGTACAACTGATGTGGCGTCACAATATGTATTCGCAGAAGGCCCATCCTAAGATGAGAAAGATGTCTTTTAAATTGGCAGCAGTAGTGAAAAACATTTCTGTTGTGTTCTTCTAATTTAAATACACCTCACATGCCTGAAATCAATAATTAAGTCAATAGAAAAGATCTCCTTATCATTAAAAAGACCACCACTGTCTCATAAGCAGCATGTGATAACATTTATGGCTTGTACCACATTGGCCTCAATTCACTAGGCTTATCTCCTGTCTTTAATAACTCTTCTAGAGTTGTTACCATGGTGATAAGGCATGTAGTATTCAGGAAACACTTTACCTCGGTAAGCCTAAAGTTAACTTCTGTCTTTAAGTTAACTCTCCAAACCTTAAAATAACTCCAGAGTTAAAGAAAGGCGTGTGAAAATAACTACAGAGGAGGTAAAATAACTACAGAGGAGGTAACTTAAGGAATGAAGAGATAAGATTACTCTCTCACTGTGTGGAGGTAAGTTTTCTCTTGCCTTATTATCTCCAGCATGATCTTAGTGAATTGAGGCCATTAATGTCTTCAATTGCATTGTTTCTGGAAGATTTTTTGTTTTTAATCTCTTGCCCTTATCACTAATATCATAATATATTTTAAATCAGACTTCAGGTAGATTAACCAGCTCTCCACTGCTTCTGCCTTAATCAGGGCCAGAGTGTCCTAGCTGAATAGTCTGAGAAAATAAACATCTGTCAAGTCAAAGCTCCAGTTATTTCAGAGGAAGACAAAACAAAGCCCCCTGGGAAGCTGTGTCTGATTCTGTCTGATTCTACCTCACAGGGGGAAAATTCCTTCTAGACCCCACGCAGCAGATTGACAAATCACAACATAGAAATGAATATAGGATAACATACATGTATTTCTAATTTGTGTGTATAAAATGCTTTCTTTTAGATCTATTCTCAATTATTTGTGAAGACCAGTTGTTGATCAGGCCATTATCATTGTATCACCTCAGTGTATCATAATGGCTCAGCGATGCAGCCGGCTCCTCTGTGAATCGGCTGAGAGCTGGCACTTCTGGGTCTGGGCAGCGTGTAGGAGTGCACGGCGACTTCTGCGTTATTCTAAATGGGAGCGTGCGTGTGTGTTCCAATACTCGCAGATGGCAGGTGCATGTGGCCATGCACCCGTCCTATTTCATCAGGTGACGGCGCAGATAGGAATCCACTGCTTGGATCATTAGTGCTAGGGTGTGCTTGGGTGATTCTGTATATGGCCGGCCATGATTGGTGAATGAGTGTTTAAAGCCTGTTCGGCCTCTTTTTTCATTGCCCATTATAGTGTTAGCTTCGCTAGTTGCTGGGTGCTTGCTAGTGTGCTATTTTTGCCTGTTCTTTGTGAATGAATTGCCGCCAGGATTGACCTTTTGCCTGGAATCGACTACTTTTGTTTGCTGCCTGGACTATTTGCCTGTACCTGACTCCATGATTAGTTTTCTCCTATGGATTGTTTTGTATCTCCTGTGTATGATCCCTAGCTTGGTTTTACCTGCCTCTGCCTGTTCCTTCCTCCGTGGGTACAGTGTGTATCTCTCCCTTCCTTCCTTCAGTCCTTATGCCTTGCGCATTAAGGCCTGGGTGCAACCGAAGTCAGGTAAACATTACTTTGTCTCCTGTTCCACGAGGTGAAGACTACAAAGTTAGATTATAGCATAAGGACAGATACAGAGGTGGGGAGTCCAGCAGGCCTCACATTACATATATGTTCATACAATCATCAAATTCTGCTTGTACGTATTTAGGTATTAGTAGAGTATTGTATGGTCTAAGCCATCATTTCAAGCAGAAGGTGTTGAAAGTTAGCCAATAAATGGTATCATTCTGATTTAATTTTTTTTTGCATATTTAAGTGTAATCCATTGCTTAAGTAGACAGAAAAACACTCCCGTTCTTCTTGTTTAGTATCCATTTCCACAATGGTCAGGAGGAAAAAAAATGTCTAAACCATTATGCTTTGCGAATATGAGAACATTATTTAACATATCTAATCTCTGCTTATTCCATTCATTTTTATGACAAAGAAGCTCCCTTTTTCTAGAAACCTAACCAAGCTTGGCCTGTGATCCATTACCGTCCAGTATTGTCACTAAACATTTGTTATTACAAAAGTGGTTTATCTTCCCAATGGCTCCTTCATGTTTGTGGTTGGATGATTTCCAGGATTGGGCAATAACCCATTTGGCCACCAGTAAAATAAAATTGATCAAATTCTTCATTGGTTTTATGCATCCTTTCATAGGGAGGCCATCCAGTGCATTTCACAGGGATTTGTAATTTGCCATTGAGTTTATCTTGAGCCTTTACTGAATTGTTTCATCACCATCACCAACGTGGATTAATGTTCCAGTGCCCAAGACATTTCCCATCAGCGTGTGGGCACATTTTATGCTGCTTCTCAGGGGTACAACACCATTTCTGCAAAACTTAATGACTGTAAAATATCTCATTAAGTTGGGTTGACTTAGACAATTTCTTTTTCGTATTCTCATAAATCCTAGACTGCCTCATTTTTTGGGACAGGATTATCTGTCTTTTAGATGAGCCTCATTACTGTACTGTGCATTTGTTTATAACATGTACCAGCCTCAGCGCCAGTGCTCAGTTTATTATTTTCTTCATTCTTTCAGGAAAAGTAATTCGAAGAGAATCAACAGGATGCTTTCAAATGAATCTCTGCACAGTCCAGTGTTTAACCGATCCATCTCTGAAACGTCCATGGACAACTCTTCAATGGAGGATTTCTGGTGTGAACTTAAAAATATCAAAGAGAGCAGGGAAGATGGGCTTGAGGACAGCTTGGTAATGGATATGAAGCCTGTAGATGGTAAGTGATATGGAAGGTCAGTGATAGTGTTTTATTGGTGTGACAATGTATTCATAAACAAACAGTACAGTAAGGCAATTTGGATGGTAATAAATACTATTGTATGTAGCCAGAACATTACATGGCAGACAGGACACAAACCCCAGCTCCTGAATCAGTCCACACTATCACCACATAATTTGGTCACCCTTCACTATTCCCAAGCCAATAGGTAAGTATTAAATTATTAAATTAATACTTAAATTAATAAAGGGGCTAGGGAGGCAGAAGAGAATATGGTTGAGGGCCTTTATTGAGTTCTCTTAGGGCAGGTATGTCAAACCAGTCCTACGAGGGCCGAGATCCTCACACATTTTTGATACAGCTCAAATTAATTGATGGGTCTGAATCAGAAAAGGGGTGGTCCATCAGATAGAACACATTCCTTTCTTTCTCAGTCCATCCTAAACACTGGCATGGATCTGGCCCTCCAGGCCTGGAGTTCGACACATGTGTCTTAGGGGTATGTTTACTGGTTACAGCTATGGGAAAGTATTAACTGAACATATGGTTAATCTTAGTTTGGAAGTTTAACCACCCTGGCGTTCTATTTAAATTGCCAGGGTGGCGGCGGCAGTTTTTTTTTTTTCGTAATTCTTTTTTTCATGCTGCCAACTGAAAGTTGACAGCATAAAAGCCCACTAGAGGGCGCACATGATGCGCCCTTCTGATCGCTTTCGGTGATTACATGTAACAAGAAATCCCGCGGAGACTGGGATTTCTTGTTTGGCTTACCCCGTCGCCATGGCGACGATCGGGATGACGTCATGGATGTCAGCCGACGTCAGAAGCCTGCGATCCAGCCATTTGCGCTTTGTGCTTGCCGAAAGTGTTTGGTCCAGGCAGTGCAGGGCTCGGGCGGGGGGGGGCTTTTTGGCCGCAGAGTGCTAGCTGCGTGTGTCGCAGTTTATTTGATGCAAATCGGCCCAGCAGGGCCAGAGATATCAGCCTCGGCGGCAATGGACAAGCTGAGCTGAGTTTTTGTTGTTTCATTGTCTCTGCTCAATGACACCTTCATTGAAGTATGCCAAAGCTTAAATCTATGAATTATTGACCCTTTTTATATCTTTCCTGCTCTCAAACGCCATTTACTGACAGGAAAGTGTTTTATGGCTGTAATTACTTATCAGTGAGGGTTATGCTACAGTCTGACCCAGTCTGACCCGGGCAGAAACTTGCATACCTGATGTTTAACTTTTTCCCGCAGAGAAAGAAGAAAAGGAACACAGCTTAGTTATTTGTGTGCTTGGCACTGTACATACACATGTCTATCTCAACATGTCACCTCAGTTGTCCTTTAAGGTAAGGAATATGGAAAGGGCAGTAGGTATTTTTAGGCATCAGGTAGGGATGAGACCAAGGTTAGGATGAGACCAAGGTTACACCCCAGGTTAAGGTTACAACTATAAATGGCAAAGATGTGAATTTGATTAAGGACAGGCATCGTTAATGATTTAAGGTTAGTGGGCTCAGGCAAGGGATGACCCTAGGATAGGGTCACAAGGGAAAGGTTGGGAAAAGCTTGAGCGTCTCCTATGACTCCTAAAATGCGGTTTCCGCAATATTCTACACTGCCTATACCTAGTGCTTAAACAACTTAGAGCAGATTATAAGTGCTGAGGTTAAATGTACACCCAGCTTATTCAGTCTGCTAATGCAAACAGCAATGACAATGTGCACACATAACAACTACCAGGTCAGTTTAATGAATTATAAAGGACAAGAGCAAGTAAAGGTATTTTATATCACAGTGATTACTTATTAACTAAGAAGATAATCTGAGATTCTGATTCTGCCCTTCATGCTACAAAAAAATGCCTTTTCTAGAAGTGCATGTATAGCTAGGATTCTGGAGTATGTAAAAGGATGACGCAAACAGGAGAAAAGTGAGATTTAGATTTCCTTATCGCTAGTAGGTCCATTGATTCAGTGCTGTAGTCTACTGATGGAAAGGACGGAGCATATGCTGAAGGTGTGTATACAGATTTCTCTTTGAAGGATACACAGCTGCTGTGGAAGAGAGCCTTGCAAGTGTTTCTCTAATGCTGGGTACACACAATGCAATTTCCTGTCAGATCGACGGGTAATCTGACAGAACGTTGCATCATGTATACATGTCCAAATTGCTCCAGATCAATAGTGGGTTTGATTTTCTGATAATAACTTCCCCAAATTGATCCCATTATTGAGCCAATCAGACATGTCAGAAATAATGTGTAAGTTAAGTTCCTGCATAGGACGTACATGACCCCAGTACAGATGAACAGCATTTCCCGTGCAAACAGTGCTACTTGCCCTAAATGCAATCAACAAGACGGTACCTTTTTTCATGTATTTTGGCAATGCCCTGTCATCGCTACGTTGTGGACTGAAGTTTTCCAGATAATTAACGCCATTTTAAACGTCCAACTTGTTCCTGATCCCAAGTTGGCGCTCCTGGGGATACTGGGCGAAACCTCCCTCAATAAGCATGCTCAGTATTTAATCCAACTACTTACTTTTTATGGCCGCAAAGAAATACTAAGAGTATGGAAGGGCGCTGGGGGCCCCTCGATCAATCATTGGAAGAAAACAGTGAACCAATCTTTGACATTATATAAACTGACCTATTTGAGTATAAATTGTCCAAATAAATTTGAAAAAATTTGGTCTCCATGGACTGGTAATCCAGATATTACCTCTGACACTCCTTCCTAAGCTAAAGTAATAATCTTTAATATGAATAACTTTAATCTGGTTGTAATGCCTGGTGGTGTGGTGCTGGGGGGCGGGGGTGGAGGCGACCTAACTAACCTGTTCTTCCCTTCCTGTGTTTATCTTCTCTTCTCTCTTTTTAAGTTATATACCCTGCATTAATACAGAGGTTATAATTTGATGGACTATAATTAAGTTCGGACGAAGTATCTAATGCTCCTGATACAATTTGGGCTCCCTGGACTCTATGAACAATTCTTAAAAGAATCTCTAGGAAGGAGCCACTATGTACTAGAATATCCTGTACTATGATTTATGATATTGTTGACCTCTGATTGTGTCTAAGCTTAATTCTGTCCTGTTGTGGCCTCTCGGCACTGTTTTGTTGTATTAAAATCAATAAAATGATTTGTTAAAAAAAAAAGAAATAATGTGTGATTCCATCTATTGGACAGTAAGTTGCACCATGTGTATTAGGCTTAAGGGAAGCAGAGATATCAATAATGCAAAGCTGGGGGGTGTTGGATCGAGCCTGGCAGCTGGCTCTGGGGCACTGGGGGTGATTTGGTTGGAACAAGGTCCTCCAGCACCCAAGGCTGAGACACCAAAGTGTGCCCCTCCATCCATCCCTCCCACCCTAGCTGTCACACACTGATTGCTATTAGAGTAAGGGGCGCTCCAGGGGCCCAAACTTCCCCAACACCTTAATTTATTTATTTATTTATTGTATTTATAAAGCTCCAACATATTACGCAGCGCTGAGTTATCTGCCGTGCAGTTACTACCATGTATACCCTTTTCTTAATTATCTCTGCTTCAAACACAATAGGGGAATGCTAGCTGAGTGAGTTGTGTGCCCCCTCCTACACTGCGCCCCGGGGCCGGAGCCTCTCTCGCCTCTGCCACGGCTCAGCCCTGGGTTGGAAGGGGGTGTCAGGCGGTCCCCCTAGTTACTTTTTCCTCAGGGCCCCATTGTAGCTAGAACCGCCCCCTGACTACACACAGCACCTAGAAGCAGTCGAGCCTCTAGTTATTAATTACTGATGGTGATGAATCAGCCTCGCTGCTGTGGCAGCTGTCCCCTTGGGACTCAGGACTGCTTGTATTCTTGCTGTCTCTGGCATCCCTGGCTCTTACTCACCACCATTAGGATGTATGCATACAGTCTAATGATGTTTGTGCAGCCTTATGATCAGTTTCCCTGTGCCACAAACACAACATAATGCCCTAACCATTGCTGGACATGTACTGTATGTAAACTTTTGTCAAAGAATAAGATTCTAATGCAGTAAAGTTCTACATGGCTCATGTCCGTGAAAGCTAATCTTGTCAGTTCTGATAGTAATGTCAGAAACACCTGATCTGCTACATGCTTGTCAAGGGTCTATGGCTAAAAGTATTAGAGGCAGAGGATCAGCAAGACAGCCAGGCAACTGGTATTGCTTAAAAGGAAATAAATATGTCAGCTTCCACATCCCTCTCACTTCAGTTGTCCTTTAAAGCAGTGTTTCCCAACCAGTGTGCCGCGGCACACTAGTGTGCCGCGGCATGTTGCCCGGTGTGCCGTACAGGTCTGGCCTCTCACCAGACCTGTACCTACTTTAGGGTGCAGGAGGGGGGAAGTAGCGCTAGAAGGAGGGGCAGTGGAGGCAGCGGTGGGGAGGGGGGAAATATCCCCCCCCTCCCTCACCTGGGACCCCTCCTTCTGCCTCTCTCCCCCTCCGTTTAGCGGTGGCAAGTGCGGCTCGGCGGCGGGGAGGCATACGGAGAATTACTCACCACTTCCGCGTTTCAAGCGCCGGCAACGTCAAGTCGTCACACGTCTCCGCCTTCAATGCCGCCCACTGTTCTTCCTGATTAGCGGAAGCACAGTGGGCGGTATTGAAGGCGGAGATGTGTGACGACATGACGTTGCCGGCGCTTGGAACGCAGAAGTGGTGAGTAATTCTCCGTATGCCTCCCCGCCGCTGAGCCGCACTTGCCACCGCTAAACGGAGGGGAAGAGAGGCAGAAGGAGTGGTCCCAGGTGAGGGAGGGGGGGGGTATTTCCCCCCTCCCCACCGCTGCCTCCACTGCCCCTCCTTCTAGCGCTGCTTCCCCCCCTCCTGGGCATCTATACTGGGGGGAACTGTACTAGCTATACTGGGGGCAACTAAACTAGCTATACTGGGGGCAACGAAACTAGCTATACTGGGGGCAACGAAACTACCTACACTGGGGGGCAACTAAACTAGCTATACTGGGGGCAACTATACTAGCTATACTGGGCACTATACTGGGGCACTACCTACCTATACTGGGCACTATGCTAGCTATACTGGGCACTATGCTAGCTATACTGGGCACTATACTAGCTATCTGGGTACTATACTAGCTATACTGGGCACTTTACTGGCTATACTGGGGCACTACCTATCCATACTGGGACTATACTAGCTATACTGGGGCACTATACTAGCTATACTGGGGCACTATACTGGGGTAACTATACTAACCATACTGGGGCAACTAAACTCCCTATACTGGGGCAACTATGCTAGCTATGCAGCCCCCCCCCCCCCCCCATAGCACGGCACTGTCCACTAGGTCGCGCAAACACCCGCGCCGCCGCCCCCCAATCCCCCCCCCCCCCCCCCCCCCCGCCGCCGCCGTTCCCCGGAGAAAAATATGGTCAGAAAGTGTTCCCCGGCCCGGAAAAGGTTGGGAACCACTGCTTTAAAGAGACACTGAAGCAAAAAAAAAAATTATGATGTTATGATTTGTATGTGTAGTACAGCTAAGAAATAAAACATTAAGATCAGATACATCAGTCTAATTGTTTCCAGTACAGGAAGAGTTAAGAAACTCCAGTTGTTATCTCTATGCAAAAAAGCAATTAAGCTCGACTTTCAAAGTCGTGGAGAGGGCTGTTATCTGACTTTTATTATCTCAAGTGTTATTGAACTATTTACTTTTTCTCTGCCAGAGTAGAGGTCATTAGTTCACAGACTGCTCTGAAAGAATCATTTTGAATGCTGAGTGTTGTGTAATCTGCACATATTATAGAATGATGCAATTTTAGAAAAAACACTATATACCTGAAAATAAAAATATGAGAATATTTTCTTTGCTGCTAAACTTCTAGTAATTAATCATAGTACACAACCAATTCATTATATCATATTTTTTTTCTCGCTTCAGTGTCTCTTTAAATTACAAGCTGGCTTCTAATGTACAGTACATATTTTAATAATGACAATGGAAGATTCAGTATCATTTTTTTCTTACAAGCAGCACTGCTTTAAATTGTGTCTAGCAATTACAGTAAAATATGGGATTTATTATGCAAACAATGCCATGATGCCTTTTAAAAATAGCATTAAACACACTGAGCAATGGCAAAGAATCTCATTTCATATGCTGAGTCTCTGTGAATATACAGGCTTCCTTCTAACCATGCTGTTGGTATGTGCGTGCCTCATGCATGCAGAGTAACATAAACTGTGCTAGGATTGGAAAAGCATTTTAGTCATCTGTTTTGATATATTGGAGGAGTTACTGTCTCCCAGCCATCTAAAGCAATACTGAACAATTCTAAAAACAATCCATCTCTGTACGCACTTTCCAGTAAATTGTGGTGTGATGTTTTGCAGATGGAGAGCTGGAGGCAGAATGGTTACAAGAGGTGGGCCTCTCTACCCTCATCTCTGGCACTCATGAACACGACGGCCAGGCTTTGCTGTCCACACTGACTCGGGCCCAAGCAGCTGCTGTACAGAGGAGATACAACACTTACACTCAGACTATGAGAATAAAGAACAAGCACTCTGTGAGGGACGTACGGGACATATTTGGCATACATGAGTCTACAGTGAGTATAAGAAGATGATTTTATAGCAAGTAAATCTGATAACATTACAGCATGAAAACATGAAAAGGCTGAGTTAATGATGGCACCTTTAATATCTCTTAAGGGGTCCATACTCCTAACGATTTTCCCACCGATATTCAGCAGATCCGATCACTGTGATCAAATCTGCTGTGAAATTGTTGTGCAAACGCTGACAGAACCATAGATTTCCATCCGAAATCAACCGTTCCCATCGATTCGCGTTAATCCGTCCGTGCGGAAGTTTTTGGTAAATTACCGGTGAGTCGGGAGTGCGTCGATAGCGGCGTTCGAATGCCCGACGACCGACTCTAGCGGCAATACATTACCTGCTCTGGCCGGCGCGAGTCCCCCTCTGTCCCCGTGGCTTCTTCTCCGCGCTGGGTTCCGGACCGGCTGCATCTTAATTGAACTTCCTGTCCCAGCAGGAAGTTTAAACAGTAGAGCGCCCTCTACTGTTTAAGCTTCTCCGGACAGGCAGTTCAATGAAGCTGCAGAGGGTCAGGAACCCAGCGCGGAGAAGAAGCCGCGGGGACTGAGGGGGACTCGCGCCGGCCGGATCAGGTAATGTATGCGGGCGGGAAGGGGCAGCGGCAGCTTCACGGATTGTGATCGATTTCATGCGGAAATCGATTCACAATTTGTTTGCAGTAAAGGCAGCCATACGATCCCTCTCTGATCAGATTTGATCAGAGAGGGATCTATCTGTTGGTCGAATCTGAGGGCAAATCGACCAGTGTATGGCTACCTTAAGGGCTTGTCTGCATAGCCAGATGTGTAAGCACACTGCAAACACAAGCTTACATCATGTGTGGTCAGTAAGTTACTTAGATATGTCACTTATAAGGATATACTGTATACTTAGGCTGAGGATTACGGAAAAACATAAATGATTCAGCAGGATATGGACTGAGGGAGTAATCCCAAACCTTGGTTGAGAGAATCATAACCACTATGATAGCTTGCAGGGAGTTTTCTGTCCCCATTTGGGTCCAGGGCCCCAAAACTAAAATAATTTAAAATAGTTTAAAAGAGAGGTAGGTGCTGGCTTACCTCTCAGATGAATAAGGCAGTTTATCTCAGAAAATTTAGTTTGTTAGCACAAAACAATGACAACGCATTTTTCAGGGTTAAGTTCACTTCTTCAGGTCAATCACAAAGATAATGTGTGAGAAGGCTGGAGCAATCTAACACGAGGTTGCTCATGTTAGATTGCCTCATCCCCCTGGCACGGCTTTCTCCAGAGCAATCCATTAAATGCAACTAAATGAAATTAAAGATAGTTTTAACTTCCCCTTGATTTTATCCCAGCTACTATGGCAAATGACAGGGATGCAAAATGGTAGGACTGTACCTCTAGGACAGGGGTGTATAAACTATTTAGGCTAATGGCCCTGTTGCTGTTCTTGAGAGGGCTAGGGGGCCGAACTAGCTAAATTAAACACAATTTTGCTGATTTCCATTTGTTATATTATGCCTGTGACATGTTTTTCAAATATGTCCCCTGGAAATAACCCATATACCACCATGTACAGTTAGCTAGACAGCTGCTAATAAATGACTGTTACTGCTGCTGGTATAGTGGCGGCTGCTAATCAGTGGCTGCTACTGCTACAGTGATGGCTGGTAACCTACAGGCAAACAAAGGGGGAGGCATAGTGGCGACATATGGTGGCCCCTTCATGCGGCCCTGCAGCTATGGCCTGTGGACCGCATGGAATTAACAACTGTAGAGAGCATTGGGCCACCAGAAAAGGCTCAGCAGGACGCATTTGGCCCCTAGGCCTGACTTTGGACATGCCTCTTCATGTCCAAAGTCATTAAATTCATTAAATTCAGAATGACTGAATTTAATGAATGAATTCAGAATACAGTGGCAATGTAAAGTTCAGTCAGTTTCCAAACTCATTTTGTGTAAACAGGCTTACGAGGAAATCATCTGTGAATTGTGAGGGTGACGTAAAACACATTTATTATGTACCATTCATAACAAAATGTACAAAGTTCAGAAAGTAAAGAAAATAGTGTTAGAAGAAATCTGTCTCCTCTACTGCAGTTGGCTGTGTTGTGTTACATTGCAGGAAAGATACTCAGTCTGGCTACAAAAGGTCAGGAATTCCATAGGAAAATATATTTGTAAATGTAACAGGAAGCCTTGATAAAGCAGAGGAAGTTGAGTGAATGAGGCACGAGCGTAGCGTTCCTTCCTCCAGTGGTGTGCATGAAAGAAAAGCAAGCTCCTCAGAAATGTGAGGAGAGACAATATTATAATATTATTTTCACAGCTGAAGGAATGCCACTAACATCCTACAAATGCAAATCCTGACACAGCATAGCCTTGACATAGTCTACATGTAAACCTGATTTGAATGAGAAAAGATCTGACCCACATGACACACCTTTCCTGTCTCTAAGACACTTGAAGCACCGCTGTCTTCTATCAGTACCAAGTGCCCTAAGCCAATTTCTTGTTGCTCCCCTTTCATCCTTTCATGTGCAGCAGCCTCCTCACATTCCATATGCACCCCCCTCATCCATATGTAACATCGATGCACAGCTGCTCTTGTCTTTCATGTACAGCTCACTTGGGCAGGAGCACCGTCTTCCATGTGTTTTTGCCCATTTTCAGCCACACTTTTCAATTTGCAGCCTCCTCCTCCATATCCAGCTGCCCCTCTTCAATATCCATCCACCCCTGTGGAGTGCAGCCGCTAAAGTCCTGTGCCTTAGTTACCTTCCCAGAAATCCGGTCCTGATCACTACATGGTCAGTTTGATTAACTACTAAACTTTGGGGTGGTATCCAGGTGCCTTTATGCAAAGGTCCCCGTATGGAAAGTGTGTAGGACTTACAATTATGTCATTTTTCTCCATTCCTGTTTGTTTTGTTATCGAGACTATGGTTACCCAATATTCTTTGTATTCTTGCTTTATGTTGATTTTAGCATTCATGTCTCAAGTTAGCATTATCATTTCATTTTTGGGCTGGTTTCATAGACCTTCTTCAGCTTTTGGTAGGATTCTTTTTGTGTCTTCATGCTTATCCTCTGTAAGGTGATATACATTTACAATAGTCATATTATGAAGCGGAGATCTTATTTTGACCGTGCAGATTCTTTAATTTACACCTTGAAATATGTTATGTTGGATTTTATATTATTATTCACAATAAAAGCTACTCCAAGTTCTTTGTACACACTCTCTTTCCCACTGCATAGTATTTTGTGTGTTTTTATGCCTTTTCTAAAGTACTGAGCTTCTTGTAAATCTCAATAAGTTTGTGTGTTCCCTGGAAAATTGTGTTCTTGCATTTTATAATCCAATTGTAAATTCGGTTTTCTGTTGCTGAATATTTGACTCATTTATCATTAGCCTGCCCTGATTTCTGAGGCCTCACAAATGGTTTCATAGCAATTGTTTTTCTATGGGCACAGTTTGTTAGCCTACGGCCTAACTCCCAGACTTGGAGGACCAGAGACTCTTCGTTCGGGTTACCAAGCTACAGGCAATGGTTTCCGGTTAAAATGAATTGGGAACTTGCTTTAAACCTCCTATAGATCCTAATTTAAAATCTAGCTAGCAATATTTATGGGTGTGGAAGGATGGATGATACTACACAAAATCTACAGTTCCGCCAATGAAAATGTATCATGGAGAGTCAAAAACAACTATGAGCAGTACCAGCTATATATAGATCTCCCGTTTACAGAGTACAGTAGAGACCTCCTGGTTATCCAGAACTCATCTAACCAGCAGTCGCAACCAACCAGCAAAATCACCTGCAGTGGTGAAGGCCAACTTCTTACGCTTTTTGTGGGCTCTGCTTTCCTTAAGACTGGGTTTCACAGCTCCCCCAAGGTTAATATACTTTCAATTACAGTATTTTAACATTCATGGTATGTATGTAGATGAAGTTTGGTGAAATCCGCTCAAACTCCTACTACAAGGGCAGTGCAGGAACCAGGCGACTCAGACCCAAACAGTGAAGAAGAAGGAAGGAGTTCTGCACAACGTCCATTGCGAGTTATAGATCCACCTTTATTGAATCTGGTTAAAAACGTACAGCCAGGTAACCGACATGTTTCGGACTCACAATGTTCATTCATATATGTTTATAGGCTTGAGTATAGTTCTGTAGTAGCTGCGCTTATTCCTAACATTGAGTCTCATGCGATCAGAAAGCACACTTATCTGGCATCAGCTGGTCCCCGTCGGTGTCAGATAACCAAGACGGTACTGTAAATTAAGAACCAAAGACTGTTGTGGACAGGACTTGAACGATGAGTGAACAAGGAATACACAAATTAATCCTTTTAAGAAACGTTATTTACTTGATAGAAACCAAGTCATTAATTTTCACATATTGAAATGTGCCAAAAGTTATATTAGAGATTGTTAACTAACCACTGCACTGTGATATAAACGTTACACTCTACTGCAACTTAAATATTGACATAGCCACCTGTATTTCAGTCCTAAATTATCAAAGCATTTGCATTCAGGTCTATGACTCTTAGTACTGAGTAGAATCTATGTGAATATCTAGGGATATGGTAAGTATCCTATTCCATTCTCTTTCTGTAATGCTTTATCTGATCTTGAGTGTTGGTGGCTGCATCACTCTAGAGCAGCAAGAAGCCCTCTCTTACTGCATAAGACTTAAAGAGGAACTGTAACCAAGGATTGAACGTCATCCCAATCAGTAGCTGATACCCCTTTTTCCCACAAGAAATCTTTAGCTTTTCTTGAATAGATCGCCAGGGGGGTCTGTATGGATGACATAGGGGTGAAACTCCTCCCACACTGTGATATCAGGACCTAGGTCCTGACAGTTTCCTGTCTGTGAGCCTTTTTGCATTGTGGTAAATAACAGCTGTTTCCAACTGTCAAAAAAAAAAACAGTATCTCCCTCTTTACATATGTATATCTATTAAAAAAACAGCCTCTTGCATTGTTAGGGTGTGTGATTATAAATAATGGCAGTTGGTGCATTTCATTTTTCATGTCTGCCAGTAGTAAAGATTATTACATGCAGGCTGATTGTGGATCAAACAATATGAACCAATTACATGGTGAATACCAATCATTTCTTGATCTTTCTTCTATTTTTTTTAACTTCTCACAATGTATTGATTTATTTTTTCCCCTTTTCACTTTAAGGCAGATCTGAACAGGGTAAAAAGGAACTAATACGCAAAAGTGCATTAGATGCTGCCATACTTATCATTTACCTCTGCCAATATGCTGAATTGGTTCCCTAGATCCACTTGGTATCCACCAACTAATGCAGAGGGCAGGGAGGGAGGGCAGGGTTACAATTATCACAACGATCACAAATTGCCTCCAGCTCTTTGACTTACAATGTGCATACTGACATAATGGATGGTAACCTTACTCTTAGCACAAATTTCCCTGTGAGTTCAGATATGCATTAAGTTACAATTCATTCATATCCTTCCCCCCTTCCTTCTTCCACCCCTTTCCCCATGTCTTCTCTACAACATATCATGCAAAAATAAAACTTAGAGTGACAATCATCTGGTAAAGCCACCTGCTGTCAATGATGCTTTTTCATAGTCACATACATTTCCAAGAGAAAAGTAAGCGTCTGATAATCCTATAAGAAGCAATACTGGAAATTAATTCTCTCTCCTGTTATTGTTACCATGCAGTTATAGCTTATACATTGTACTAGAATGATGAATACACAGAACTGCTACAAGTATATCTCTTTTTGCATGTTTTTAGTTATTTATTTATTTGTTATATTTTTTCAGAAATGGTTTATATTTCCTAAAATGTCTTGCTCTTTATCTTATTTCAGCCTACATTTGAACCCTTACCAGTGTCTCCTCTTCCTTCAAACGGTGTCCAGATACCTATGAAAAAACCCATTTGGAAGCCTGTTACAAGTAGGTTAGAAATTAACTAAATGTTGTTACTGAATTTAGTAGTCAACTTCAAGGATTTAACTGGGAATACCGTGAACTGCCCATGGATTGGGCACTACATTAATATTAATGTATTAAAGTAATAATGGAAATAAATAAAGTAATAATGGAACTATAACGATCGGTGTAACACAGAGAGGATCTGATTACCGGTGATCTGCAGTATCACCAAGAATACAGATATATACCCGATTATTGATGATCTGCAATATCACCGATAATCAGATATATCTCTAACCTCTGGACACCTAAATAATATGAGTGTTTGGTGCAACAGTAATACTTTGAGGAGAGCCCCCGTATAGAGGGTGCAAGGCAGTAAGAGATACTGCCCAGAGAACAGGCTCCTTCCAATGGCCTGAAGCTCCCCAAGGGGAGGAGTCAGGCTGAGAGTGGGAAGGACCAGAGTGTGAGTGACACCAATGGTGGAGTGTCACTGACAGATCTGTGAACTATCTCCAAACAGAGGAGATAGTTCTCGAGGTCGGACAAGCCAGGTCGGCAACAGACAGACAGATCAGATACAGAGGAAAGAGACTGAAACGGAATCCTAAGGCAAGCAAGGTTTGGCAACGGGGTATCAGAAATAGCGAAGTACCAAATCAGAGATCAGAAGAGAGGTCAGGAAAAGCAGAAGTTCATAACAAATAATCAACAATTGTCTAGTCTAAAGGTGTGAGCTCCTTGATCATCAACACCCTGGAACTAGTCTGAAAATATAACAGGATGGTAAAGCTAATTCCTAGTCTTGGGTGTGAGCTCCGTAGTCATCAACACCCTGGAACTAGTCTGAAGAATAACACAGATAATATACAGTATTCCTAATCTGGGGTGTGAGGTCCATGATCATCAACACCCTGGAACTGGTCTAGAGAATAACACAGAATCTGACAAAAAGGTCTGAGTGCTTCCACGTAGTAATCGCAACGGCAGACAACCAGAGAATGACCAGCACCCAGTATATATAGCAAGGCATTCTCCAGCGCCTCCCCTAAGTTCTGGACCAATGGAAAGTGATGGAATTGTCAGCTGACCGGCTTGGTCAGCTGACTCCTTTCTGGCTGTAATAAAAGCTCTGCCTCTCGGCGCACGCGCACGTCCTTCTGAACCAGTGTGGACTATTAGTCCCAGCCACACCAGACCTGTGCTGTGAACCATCCACTGTGCTGAGCGCGGAACCAGCCGCACCACTATCACAGCATGTGGCGGTTCCTCCGCGTTCAGCCATACTGCCATATGTAGGCCTATGCGTGCAACCCGCCGTGTCGGACACGGAATCCGCCGCCTTGTTCTCAGGACATGCGGCGGTTTCTCCTCGTTCAGATGCAGGCCCATGCGCGCAATCTGCCGTGTTGGACGCGGAATTAGCCGCCTTGCTCTGAGCACCCGTGGCGGCTTTTCCGCGTTTTCTCACAGGAACAAAATGTTAATCTTTCACATTGCAGGTACAAGATCAGAGTAATAAAAGTAAAATCTTTTATAATTGCACTTATAGCATTTATGACCCTCAGTGTGGTGTACCATGGTTTTTAATGTGTAGCAAAGCCCAAGCTCGGGTACAAAATCAAATACTTACCGAAGTAGAGGGAAGCATCTAGATCAGGGGTGCTCAATAGGTCGATCGCGATCTACCGGTAGATCGCGACCGCCTGATGAGTAGATCGCAGCTGCCTGGCCGCGTCCTGTCAAAATCTGAAGATTTTGCTGCCGCTCGCATCAGGGAGAAGAGGGGAGAGGCGTGGCTAAAGGGGAGGCGCGGCTAGAGGGTAGAGGAGCTAAAGAGGAGACAAGTCTGCTCCCCTCCAGGCTGCTTGTGAGCCGTGCGTCTCTTCCCCTCCAGGCTGCCTGCGTGCGCAGCTTCTTCTCCCCCCTTGCTGCATGACATGTGAGGTAGTGTAATGTGGGCAAATAGCTTCAGGAGGATTCTGAAGCTATTTGCTATACTTATATATGTATGTCTGAAGGGGGAGAAAGATTGTGGACTGCCTAACTGACGGGATAGGAAGGGGGGATTCGTTATACTGTGAATGAAGGGGAGAAGGCTTTTGTAATGTATTCACTAGGCTTGATATGGGGGGGGGGGGTAGAATACTTTGACTGTCTATGAAAGTTGGGGGGGGTCGTAGATCTCGTGGCCGCAGCGGTTTTAAAAGTAGCTCGCGAGTCGAAAAAGTGTGGACACCCCTGTTCTAGATTCTAATGAGGCTTCCATTGGCATCCTCCAGTTGCCCATCGTTGAACGTGGACCCTCCAAAGATTACTGACAAGGTATTGTCGGTAATCTGATCAGGGCCACACTCCTCTTCAATACGTGCACTAGTGGCTCCATGCTACTGTGCAGACGTGGCAGTGCTTGTGTAACTGCAGCACAACTGCACTCGTACCAGCATAGGAGTGCGGCCCGATCAGCAGGAAGGTCCCGACGAGGGGCAGAGGACTTTGGCTCGGGTTCACATATATGCATATATTTTTGTCTTCTTTACTTTTATCTGAGTTGTCAAGATCAGACATTTGGAAGAATGATTAGAATTTAGTCTGTGCTTTGATACAAATGAAACTTAAAGGACTAACGAGGCAAAGACGGTAAAAAAAGTTAAATACCTCTTCAGTTTTATGACCCTTAGGGGAGGCCATCTGCCTCCCCCCTTCCATTCCGCCGCGTTTGTATAGCAATTCCCAGGCTCGTGGGGGTCCCGACCCGATCCCTCAGGTCATCCTCAGCTTCTCCACTAAAGATGGCCGCCAGGTCCGGCCACTGCTGCGCAGTTCTCACAGCCGCAAGTGTGGCTGCGCAACTCTAAGTTCTCCTCCAGCTCCGACTTCATTCCTGGCAGTCTCGCGTGCTTTATGTACGCGAGACTGCCGGTAATAAGGTCGGAGCTGGAGGAGGACTTAGAGCTGCGCAGCCGCACTTGCGGCTGTGAGAACTGCGCAGCTGATTCTGGGCCTGGCGTCCATCTTTAGTGGGGAAGCTGAGGATGACCCGAGGGATCGGGTCAGGACCCCCACGAGCCTGGGAATTGCTATAAAAACGCGGCAGAATGGAAGGGGGGATGCGGATGGTGTCCCCTAAGGGTCATAAAACTGAAGAGGTATTTAATTTTTTTTACCGTCTTCGCCTCGTAAGTCCTTTAAGGTAGCTAAGCACTTATAGATAGCCAACTAATGTGGCAAAATTATCAATTACCCCAATCAGAATCTTTTCAGAGCGGAATTGATTACTACCACACACAGAATATCAATATTCAATAGATTTCAATAGGAATTATGTTAAAAATCGATTGAACTGCAGCAATGCTGTATCTTTCAAATAAGATTATAAATGAGATGAAAAGATGTTAAAAACAAAGAATTCCAATACCTGTTCTAACTTGGGGAATACTTTTATTGAATGTTTTGGAATTAATCAGGCAACACATGTATAAATACATCAGAGGGCAATATGATAGCTTGGCGGATGAGCTTTTTGTCCCTAGGCCTTCTCAAAGGACTAGAGGACATGATCTGTGCATGGAGGAAAAACGTTTTAGCCATTTATTTAGGAAAGGGTTCTTTACAGTAAGAGTGATTAAGATGTGGAATGTATTGCCACAGGAAGTCGTTATGGCAAACTCTATACCTGCATTTAAAAGGGGCTTAGATGCTTTCCTTGCATTGAAAGACATCCATGGCTACAATTACTAGGTAATGCCTAATGATTTTGATCCAGGGATTTTATCTGATTGCCATCTGGAGTCGGGAAGGAATTTTTCCCTTTTGGGGCTAATTGGACCATGCCTTGTAAGGGTTTTTTCGCCTTGCTCTGGATCAACAGGGATATGTGAGGGAGCAGGCTGGAGTTTTACTTTGTACTAGTTGAACTCGATGGACGTATGTCTTTTTTCAACCAAAGTAACTATGTAACACATTTATATTTGGCTGAGAAAACACTGTTGATAACATTTTAATGCTAAAAAGTTTAAATGTCTATTATTTGTGTCTGCTTTTCAGCTGAATGAAGCAGATTTTACATCAGACTGTCATGGCTGCTGTTTAGTATACAGTCTTAAAAATGCAGTCCTTAAACTAAACATAGGTTTTTATGTTACTAATGTTCTATTTACCAATAGTACTGCACATATAATTCATAGGCCTGATCCAATTCACTTTTTCGCCTAAGTTTTCTACTAGGAGATCTTTTCCATCTTCTGTTTAAATAACTTTTCAGCACTCTGCAATTGAAAAAGTACCAAAATGTAGGTGAAAAAGTAATGTCAACATTATTCTGGGTATTTTCTTGCTTGCTGATGCCTTAAAAGGCATGTTATTGATAAGTGAAAATGTGAACATTTACCTAGAAGAAATCTTAGGAGAAAAAGTGAATTGGATCATGCCATATTATCTCACAAGTTTATTGTAACGATTGGTGTCAGCAACACAGATTTTCTGATTATTGGTGATCTGCAGTATCACCAATAATACAGATACTATACCTGATTATGTGGTGATCTGCAGAATCACCAAAAATTCAAGTATAGCAAGACACAGGGCAACCAATGTGGGATTGTGTTTTGGTGCAACAGTAATGAGATGAGGAGATCTCCCGAGGAGCGGGAGATTCAGATAATACTGCAGCCAAGGATCCCCTGAGGAGCAGGGGATTCAGACTGTACTGCAGCCAGTGGACACCTGAGGAGCAGGGACCACTTGACTGTGCTGCAAGGATGATCTCCTGAGGAGCAGGTGATTAAGACTACACTGCAGCCAGTGGACACCTAAAGAGCAGGGACCACTTGACTGTGCTGCAAGGATGATCACCTGAGGAGCAGGTGATTAAGACTACACTGCAGCCAAGGATCCCCTGAGGAGCAGGTGATTAAGACTATACTGCAGCTAGCGAACACTTGAGGAATAAGTGTTACAGACAGTGCTGCAAGGGCTGATCACCTAAGGAGTAGGTGACAGCTATTAAAGATTCCTCACTAATGGCAAGACCCACTAGTGAGGACAGGAAGGTCAGACAAGCAGAGTAGGCAACGTACGGACAGATAAAGTACAAAGAAAGAAGGCTGATTCAATGTTAGGTTCAGGCAGTGTCGGCAACAGTAATGAGATAGGCAGAGGTACCGAATCAGCAAACAGGAGAGTAGTCAAGGAAGCAGAAGGTCATAACAGATAAACAATAGCAATATAGCAATATCCTAGTCTAGGTGCGAAGTCCTTAGTTTCAACACCTGGGATCTAGACTAAGGTCTAATACACAGATAACACAATGCAATTAGTACTTTAAGCTATCAACGGAAACTGGCTAAGTGTGGATCCCCAGCTCCAGCTGGTTCTAGCACACTGTAGGATCTAACTTGGGTCTGAGCGCTAACACGTTAGCATTTGCAACAGCAGACGAGGAACAACTGACAAGCATGTCCTATATATACTGGGAGCACTCCTTAGCACCACCCCAGTCACTCAGCCAATCAGGATCAGTGTTGGAGTCAGCTAACCGGCTGATCAGCTGACTCCCCTTCTGCTTGCATAAAGGTCCTGTCTATGCGCGCGCGTGCGCATAGACCTCAGTCTATGTGCAATAAAAGGACCAGGCAAAGCAGCAGCATGTAACTGTGCGGCAGAGGCCGCCGGCTGATACGCGGAGATAGCCGCCATGCCGCTTGCCTCTACGGCGGTATCTCCGCTATCCTTTACATTTATTTTCAATTCAGGTTTGATTTAAAGGGCAACTGAAGTAAAAAGAATATGGAGGCTGCCATATTTATTTCCTTTAAATCAATACCAGTTGCCTGGCAGTCCTGCTGATCCTTTGCCTCTAATACTTTTAGCTATAGACCCTGAACAAGCAAGGAGCATATCAGGTGTTTCTGACAATATTGTCAGATCTAACAAGATTGCATGCTTGTTTCTGGTGTGATTCAGATAATACTGCAGCCAAATTGATCAGCAGGGCTGCCAGGCAACTGGTATTGTTTGAAAGTAAATAAATATGGCAGCCTCCATATACCTCTCACCACAGTTGTATGAGGTACTTTAAGTAAATGGGCTTTGAAGAAAAAATATGACTGTAATGATATTGAAATGTTTTCTGCATATTATAAAGAGCAAAATATCTCAAATTTGGGTACATTGATGCCGTGTAATCCACAAAAAGGCAATATTTCATTTTCATGCACCCTTTTGCATTCCCACCCCATGAATATGGCAGATACAGCTTCAGCATTTGTCTCTAGGTGGAGTGAGGCATAGAGATTGAGTTATGTTTCATAGATAAGTGAGACAGGCATACTTTATCATTTACAAATACCAGTGATGCATATTTCTCTTCTCTTAGCTAATAACTGTGGTTTAGAGAAAGTCAATCCGTCAGTGGCAGAAGAGCTGTCTTTTGAAGTATCCTTTTCAGAGACCATCGTCGTCGATCACAAGGAGAAAGAAAAGCAGAGGAACCACAGGATAAAAAAGGATGACTGTGTTCTTCCTGTAAGTTTTATTTTCCAATCCTAACTAGTATGTGATTAGCAAGTGATGTTATTATACAGTGTGTGATTGGAATGTTTTTCATCATTAGAGCTGACAGCACATTTCCTCGCTTTAGTGAGACATTGTCATTTTCACATGTTGTTCCCGGCTGGTATATAGTTCTTGCTGGTATTAGACAGCCTCGAGAGGCCTTTATAAGTAAACACAGAGAGTATCGTCTGCCAGAAACCTATTGTGTATTTTGTTAAAGGATTAGCTAAGAATAGTTTTATTAAAATCAAGTTATCATAACATTTAACTGAATAGGATGAGTTCTGTGACGTCAATCGCAAAGTAATAAGACATTAAGAAAAGTAATCGCTTTAAATGTCTGCAGTGTTGCCTGAATATACAGTTCTCTGCCACAACTATATAAAGCCTATCATGTGAGCTACCAATTATAGAGTGATAAATAATACTCGTGTAGACCCAGGAGTTTGTAAAGGGAACCAGTGCTGGATGATACTCATGGGGGAAACATGTACCGCTCCTGCAGGGGACACATGCGGGGAGATGGGACGGCATCTACAAATACTGCTCCGGGGGAGGCACATGCAGGAAGATGAGGCAGCATCTACAAATACAGCTTCAGAAGGGGGGCATATGCACATAGATGGGACAGGAACTAGACAGCATTTACAAATACCACTTCGGTGGGGAACACAGTAGTGACTTAGTTATGAGCCAAGACCCCACTTTTGGGCCACATTTTTTGTCCTGAAAGCTCAGTTTATACTGGAGTACCTACAGTACATGTATTGCCTGCACACAGCACATGCAGATTTATGTTTATAGGAACCAAGAGTATATAACATTTATTAGTATCATGCATGGGTAGGAGCAGGATTGAAGCCCGACGAAGGCTTTACAGCCGAAAATGTGCTTACTCTTATTCTTTTAAGTTAGCCAATAAATGGTATAATCCTGATTGAACACGTCTTGCTTATTAGTATCATGCATTTATATAGCACAACTTCTGCAGCACTGTACATACAATACATAGTCATGTCACTAACCCTTATCATAGTCATAGTCAAATGTTCCAAACACAGTGTAAGGACAATTGGGTGGCAGCATGGTGGCGTAGTGGTTAGCGCTCTCGCCTTGCAGCGCTGGGTCCCCGGTTCAAATCCCAGCCAGTTCAATATCTGCAAGGAGTTTGCGTGGGTTTTCTCCGGGCACTCCGGTTTCCTCCCACATCCCAAAAACATACAGATAAATTAATTGGCTTCCCCCTAAAATTGGCCCTAGACTATGATACATACACTACTCGATACACACATAGACATATGACTATGGTAGGGACTAGATTGTGAGCTCCTCTGAGGGACAGTTAATGATAAGACATTATATACTCTGTACAGCACTGCGTAATATGTTGGCGCTATATAAATAATAATAACTAATTCATCACTATTTTGGGGAGATATGGTAGGAAGGAAACCCCTGCTACCACTGAGAGAACATATAGACTGTATAGTGTCCTGGCAATAATTTCATGTATTTACAGGGTGTGCGAACAAAATCACAGATAACAGTAATAATTAATAAAAAAAACTAAGGTCAATATTGAGTCAATATAATTTTGTGAGCAAAAAAGTTACCATCTTTAGTTTCAAGGTTTTCTGATCTTGCGAAGATGCAAACCACCTTTTAGATCTATAATATTCAAATCTATAATGCTATTTTATGGTATTGGAATAAGCATAACTAGTTATAGGACACTAATTATCTCCCCTGTGTGTCTATGTGGGTTTATTCTTTTCTGTAATTTATTTTATGTGTCCTTAGTGTACCATGTATTGTGCCACCAATTGCACTGTTTGCATTGTATGAGGTTTAGCAGCAGTGTGACCTTGGGGAATTTGTGTTACTTTATGGCTAGTTCATGTCACTGCAGTATTTACCTTTGATTTATTTAACTCTCTTTGTAGTGTTTCATGATCAGAATAGTGCTTACTGCTCACCAGTCTGTGTTTAAGGTTACGTGGCTGTCTGAAGTCCAGAATAAGACAGTTTGTTTAATTGGTACACCACTTACTTTGAGCAATGTGGATCACTCTAGTGTTAGTATATCAGTAAAGTAAATTTACCAATATCTACAACAGTACTTTTGTCCAGGTTTTTAGAACTACTCCTCCATTTCCTTTTTCCAAACCCCTTCTCCTTCCTGATGCCTAACCCTAACCTATCAACCAACTTAAAACTTATTAACTATTCATGGCCCTTATTCATTCCCCAATGTAAAGTTCTTTCTGAATCCTGATGCCTAATCCTAATCTCCTTCTAACCTAAGCTTCTTCCTAACCCTAATTTACGCCACTAACATCCGGTTCTTACTAATACCTAACATTAACATCCTAACCCTAGGAGGTAGATTTCATCTTCACATACGCTATGTCCTGATAATAACTCTCCAAAAATAATGCTTAGCCCTAATTCTAACCCTAACTAATACTCATCTTCCATCATCTTCCTTCTCATTTTCTTGATTTAGTATGATAGAAATGCATATATTTTTGAATATGTCTCCTCAAAACTCTAGGTAAGTTAATATGGGAAAGGTCCTATACAGATCTTTACTATTTCCAATATTTTTTGATGAAGTCAGATTAAGATTATACTGATAATTAATGCAGCAGTTCAGTTTTCTCATCAGTTTGGTAATCCTTGCACGTTAAATAAGGGTGAACTTCCTGCAAAGAACATTTCCATCAAAGTTCAGTTTCATACTCAAGTTCTTTGTCAGCTTTCGGGATAATACAGCAACTTCTTCTTCTCCTTCAGAAATTCATTGTTTGGAAAAGCCGGTTTGGGTTAACTGAAGTAGAAGACTTGTCTCTTGAAGACATGAAGAAAATCCGCTATCTCTCCCTTATTGAATTAACAGCTTTTTTTGATGCTCTGGGAATTGAATTAAAAAGAAATCGAGTTATAAGAACCAAAGGAAAAGGTACAGCAATTGCATCACATCAGATGTTTCTAATTTTCTAAATGAAGGAGAAGATTTGCATTCACTGTTCTGTGTTGTTTCATCAGAAAATGGCCTGTTTGGAGTTCCTTTGACAACTTTATTGGAAAATGATCAAAAGAAGGTGCCAGGTACTAAAGTCCCCTTGATTTTTCAGAAAGTAAGTACACAAATAATGACTAAGTTATGTCACTTATCCGTTTTAAATCCATTAACATATTTGCTACTGTTTTTGTGCACGAGGAAGAGATGTAGCTGTATTAGCATTTACTTTTGTGATACTTTTATACATGATAGCAAAATGTTAGTCAGACTTTTTCCTCTTAGCACACCCTAAAGGACAACTGATGGAGAGAGGTATGCATATTTATTTCCTTCTAAACAATATAAATTGCCTGGCTGCAGAGGCGTAGCTAGGATTTTCAGCGCCCGGGGACAAAGTCTATTAATGCACCCCCCCAAAGTCAAGGTCGCGCCGCGCGCAAAAAGGGGCGTGGTCACATAATAAATGCGGGTGTGGTTATGGGTGGAGCCAAATGTATATGGAGGTTAGCAGGCTCACGCTCACCCACCCTCCCTCAGTATGTACCTTCCAGCATGTTCCAAGACAAATTCAGCAATCATGAGCCCCCCCCCCATCAAGACAAATTCAGCAATCATGAGGCCCCCAACATAACCAACTCAGCAATCATGAGGCCCCCAACAAGAAAAATTTAGCAATCATGAGGCCCCCAACAAGACAAATTCAGCAATCATGAGGCCCCCAACAAGACAAATTCAGCGATCTTGAGGCCCCCAACAAATCATGAGGCCCCCAACAAGACAAATTCAGTAACCATGAGGCCCCCAAAAAGACAAATTCAGCAGTCATGAGTCACATAAATAGACAGCATTTCACATAAATAGGTAGAATGCCCCCTTAATATGGTAGACACCTCTCACCTGGCAGCAGTTCTCCAAAATACACTCAATCTGACGTGGTTCCCCAAAAATAGGTAGCCCCAGGTCTATAGTTGTCCCCAGAATAGGTGGCCAGCAGTATAATGTCCCCAGAATAGGTGGCCAGCGGTATAGATGTCCCCAGAACAGGTAGCCAGGGGTAGAGATGTCTACAGGACAGGTAGCCAGGGGTATATGTGCCCAGTATATGTAGGCAGGGGTATGTGTGCCCAGTATATGTAGCCAGAGGTATATGTGCCCAGTATATGTAGCCAGTGGTATATATGCCCAGTATATGTAGCCAGGAGAATAATATGTGCCCAGTATATATAGTCAGGCGTATATGTGCCCAGTATATGTAGCCAGGGGTATATATGCCCAGTATATGTAGCCAGGGGTATATATGCCCAGTATATGTAGGCAGGGGGTATATATGCCCAGTCCACGTAGCCAGGGGGTATATATGCCCAGTATATGTAGCCAGGGGTATATATGCCCAATATATGTAGGCAGGGGGTATATATGCCCAGTATATATAGGCAGGGGTATATATGCCCAGTATATGTAGCCAGGGGTATATATGCCAAGTATATGTAGCCAGGGGGTATATATGCCCAGTATATGTAGCCAGGGGTATATATGCCCAGTATATGTAGCCAGGGGTATATATGCCCAGTATATGTAGCCAGGGGGTATATATGCCCAGTCCACGTAGCCAGGGGGTATATATGGCCAGTATATGTAGCCAGGGGTATATATGCCCAATATATGTAGGCAGGGGGTATATATGCCCAGTATATATAGGCAGGGGTATATATGCCTAGTATATGTAGCCAGGGGTATATATGCCAAGTATATGTAGCCAGGGGGTATATATGCCCAGTATATGTAGCCAGGGGTATATATGCCCAGTATATGTAGCCAGGGGTATATATATGCCCAGTATATGTAGCCAGGGGGTATATATGCCCAGTCCACGTAGCCAGGGGGTATATATGCCCAGTATATGTAGCCAGGGGTATATATGCCCAGTATATGTAGCCAGGGGTATATATGCCCAGTATATGTAGCCAGGGGTATATATGCCCAGTCCACGTAGCCAGGGGGTATATATGCCCAGTATATGTAGCCAGGGGTATATATGCCCAGTATATGTAGCCAGGGGGTATATATGCCCAGTCCACGTAGCCAGGGGGTATATATGGCCAGTATATGTAGCCAGGGGTATATATGCCCAGTATATGTAGCCAGGGGTATATATGCCCAGTATATGTAGGCAGGGGTATATGTGCCCAGAGTAGGTAGCCAGGGGTATATGTGCCCAGAGTAGGTAGCCAGGGGTATATGTGCCCAGAGTAGGTAGCCAGGGGTATAGGTGCCCAGAGTAGGTAGCCAGGGGTATAGGTGCCCAGAGTAGGTAGCCAGGGGTATAGGTGCCCAGGGTAGGTAGCCAGGGGTATATGCCCAGTATATGTAGTTAGGGGTATATGTGCCCAATATATGTAGGCAGGGGTATATGTGCCCAGAGTAGGTAGCCAGGGGTATATGTGCCCAGAGTAGGTAGCCAGGGGTATATGCCCAGTATATGTAGTTAGGGGTATATGTGCCCATTATATGTAGGCAGGGGTATATGTGCCCAGAGTAGGTAGCCAGGGTTATATGTGGCCAGAGTAGGTAGCCAGGGGTATATGCCCAGTATATGTAGTTACGGGTTTATGTGCCCAATATATGTAGGCAGGGGTATATGTGCCCAGAGTAGGTAGCCAGGGGTATATGTGCCCAGAGTAGGTAGCCAGGGGTATATGTGCCCAGAGTAGGTAGCCAGGGGTATATGTGCCCAGAGTAGGTAGCCAGTAGCCAGGGGTATATGTGCCCAGAGTAGGTAGCCAGGTGTCCCCCTCCCCAGCAGGAGGGGAGCAGCGCAGAGAAGAGCTGCTCTCTCTCCCTCGCTGTCCCCTCCAATGTCTGTCCGGTGGCTGGCAGCGGTGGGCGGAACTTACCTCCGTCTCGTCGCAGCGCCGGATGGATCTGCCGCTACTCTGGTCTGGTCCAGACCAGAGCAGCGGCTGCGCACCCGAACTTCCGGCCGCCGGCCGGCGCTGGAGCAAGACGGAGGTGAGTTCCGCCCGCCGCTGCCAGCCACCGGACAGACATTGGAGGGGACAGCGAGGGAGAGAGAGAGCACCTAAGGTGAGGGAAGGAGGGGGGAGATGGCCCCCCTTTCCCACCGTCCGCACAGCTCTCTCTCTTCTCTGCGCTGCTCCCCTCAGCCCCGCAAAAAAAAAAAAAAAAAACGAAGCTCAGCTGGGCGCCCTTGGGGACCCGGCGCCCCGGGGCACTTGTCCTACCCCGACCCTCCCTAGCTCCGCGCCTGCCTGGCTGTCCTGCTCATCCTCTTCCTCTAATACTTGTAGCCATAGACTCCTAACAAGCATAATGATCATCTTTTTAATTGAGATGACTTTAATTAGGAACAAAAGTAGGTAGAATAACTATAAGAGCAAGAAAGATTAGGGAAAAGGTTTTCATTGTTATACCAGGCCATAAATCTGTATTAGATAACAGTACTTGTGCGGCTATCTTCATTGCTTATGTAGTAACTCGGAGACAATAAATACATACAATGATACAAGGGAAATGTTGGGGCACAAATTAGTAAAATGCCCAATAAATAGGTTTTTATGAGAAAGATCATTAACGATTCTTGAAATTGAAATGCATTAAATGCACTGCATCAATACCTTCTTGCTTCAAAAAGAAAATAAACAATACATAAAACAAAAAAAGTTTGGCTTTTAAAAGAAATCATTAGTTGGAACTAGATCCCCATAGTGAGGCATTGGGGTGTATTCACTTAACACCTGAAAGCAGAATAACATGTTTAAAGTTTTCCTGCACAATGAGTAGAGCAGAGTGCAATATATTACTTGCAGTGCATTATGCTGTATTTATGTTTAAAACTTCATGTACAAAAAAAAATCAATAAAGAAATAAATGATTCTGATTATGGCAGTTTAGTGACTATACCCCATTATTCTGCTAACAGCATGTTTACATTGCTGCGTAAACACAATTGTTTTCTTTTTTTTTTTTCAATCAAAGAAATTTGATAAATTATTCCATTTGGTCGAATAGGTTTTAAAATTCTTTATGAGGTACCATACATGAGCATTTGATTTTTTTTTAAAAAATCTGAGAAAATTGATCGATTTTAAAGAAAAACAACCTACGATACACTATACAATTTCACAAAACAATCACCCAAATTTTTCCAACATGTCTGATCAGATTTTTATCGAAAAAAATGAAATAAATACTGGAGGTCCAGCTTTTATAGTCCCATTATGGGAAACAGAGAGTATTGCTATGGTGACAAGGCTGTTTACTATGTTACTGTGTTACCAGCGTACCTCCCCATTATCCACTACAGGATTTTTTTCTGGAGTGGAGAGGAGGAACCAGCGTACCTCCCCATTATGCACTACAGAATTTTTTTCTGGAGTGGAGAGGAGGTACAACTCAACATATTTAACACAAAATAGTGCAGCACTAAAATGACACCATTAGATTATGCAATAGAGATGCCTGGAGACTCACACCTGTAACTTGTAAAACTTCCTCCTTATTAATCTGTTTTAAAAAAATAAATGCTTACATGCAAGTAAAACAAGCAGAATCATAACTTAGACATGGCATAAGTCACTAACACATTTGTGTCCGCTTTTCAGCAACACGTCATGTTACAGATGCTGAAAAGCGGACAGAAGCAGTAACAAATGCATTAGCGGGCTCGGGACCTAAGGAGGTGCAGAGGTGCCTGGCTATTCTACTGACTACATATGCTGTTACTCCGTTGCTATTGCCTGATGAAGTGGGATCAAACCTGCAAAACGCTTTGCATTGTCCCCCGGAGTATATAAATAAACTTGTTCTATTTGACAAACACACTGGCAACTATTGTGTCTACTTGGAGGAGGTAAGTCCACCACTGCCTCCTCATGCGCCTCTGGATCCATGCTATACAGGAGGAAAGTCGGTCAACGTTTCACCCTACAGGAGGTTGTTTTTCACCCTATCAGAGGGTAAAAGTTGACTGACCTTCCTCTCACACCTACTTATCAACTTGTGCCATGTGTAAGTTATGATTCTAATTTCTTTTTTACAAAGAGGAAGATTTACAAAGAGGAAGTTTAGTTGCAGTCAGATGTAAGGCTTCAGGCATCTCTACTGCTTTCTGTGATTGTCTGTTTTCTTGGCCAGTGATTTCTTTATCCACAGTGAATATATGAATTGACAAACTGAATAGTTACAGAAGTCAAGAATATATGATGTGCAATACTCTATATTGCTTGGTATTTATGTACTGTTTGTCTTATGTTTTTTAGTTGTTACAAAGGCTTGAGGAAACGGGATTAGAAACAGAAGGAATTTTGCGAGTACCAGGCTCAGCCTCTCGAGTTAAGGTAATTGTTCATAAATAATATTAATAATTAACCCTTAGATATCTATATTAATTTTTGCATCCATAGGGAACAGACGTGTAAAGGCATTTTAGTACTAATCTACTTCTGCCTGCAGCGGATGTCTATAGGCATGTTTGTTCCCCATATTCCCATGCCTCGGACTTTGAAAAGGCATTTAGTACGAAGTTTTGGTTGAGTACCAACTTTCTGCTTTACTTGCAATATGCAAATAATTCCATGTTGATGCAGAATTATACAAATGTTACTACAAAGCTATGCAGCTTGAAAATGGACCAATTAAATGCTTTCACTGCAAAATTTGATTGATCCAGTTCACAATAGATTTTCATAATAATTAGCATAGTTCTCAATCATCTCAATTTATTTGCACCTCAATAATAATCCCTAGTGACTAATGTGGACTATAATGTAGATTTGGGCAAGACAATTAATAAACACAATTCAAACTGATAGCACTGATTTGTAGCTTTTAGCTTGCAGTCTAATGGTTAACAGGAAATACCAAGTTGGCTATTTAAAGAGAACCTGAGGTTAAAGTAAACTGATGATATAAAACAATTGCACTTATCCTCCTACTCCTAAAAATGTTTTTTTTTAGATATCACATGGTTTTATTTTATATTTAAACATTTACAAAGTAGACTGAATGTTTTGTGTTTCTGCTCAGTGGAATCTTAGCCCTACCTAGTGTCCCCCCACCACTGGAGAAAAGCGCTTTACAAATGTTATTTGTTGTTGTTGCTTAGATTGTAAGCCGTTGACAGGGTCTTCCCTTCCCTAGTGTATGCTACATGATCGTGTGCTCCTTTCCAATAGCAGCCTCATACTAACCCGCCCAAACCTGCCCAAAATTGCATGATCATGTATCTTGTACCCTGTTTGCCTTGTATAACTTTGTCCTATGTTGTATAACCTTGTAATACATAATAATAAAGTGTCCCTATATAAAAATACATGAACTGTTGAGCTTTTTCTTTGAATCTCCCTCTGCTCTCAGAAGTTGTATTCTGCCAGGAAAACTTGTATGGCTGTAATTTGCTTATCAGCGATGTTTACTATATTCCCAACAAGGTACCCACAAGACAAAAGCTGTCACTTCCATGCCTACAAAGTAACTCTTTCAAGCAACAAAATAAAACAAGTAGAACAGACTGATTTTTATTATGTTTGGCACTGTACATGCACGTTTATGTCATCATGTCACATGTTGCCTTGGGTACACTTTAAGTTTAGAAGACTCCTGTCACTTTGCTACATTTTCCCAATATTTATAAAGCTGATAGAAAAATATTTTTAATGCTGTAAAATGCAGATAATTAGGCAAATCCAAAACAAAGTTCCAATAAGTCTAAACTTAAGTCTACAGAATGTCCCACTGACAATTCTCTGTTCAGCAACAGACTCATCAGTGTGGAACCACAATAAACTCCCATTTGATAGCTTAGCACTATTAGCCATGGAGTATGCACTGCGTTACTGCTGGTGGCTAAATGTGAACAGCATTGACTGGCAATAGAGCAGCAAGTTCATCCTGGTTATTTCCCACTCGAGATTTGGTTGCAGAGAGCATGAATCACTCATGGAACACAGGCCTCATGGAACACGGGCCATAGGAAACAAAATTAGAGCAGGTCCCCACAGGAAATGATGTGTGTCAGGCTGGAATGGTGAATGATAACTTGCAAATCTCTGAGACAGATGTTACATTAGTGATTTAATGCCATGGAAATGAGCTGTTAGCATGAAAAGAGAAACAATCCAGAATATACTCTGGATGCATAATTGTTCTTGTGAAACACTATAGGTTCCTTTGAGGATTGTCAAATCTCTACAGATGCTGAGGGTGTAACATACAAGTTTTAATGTCTGAGCTGATTGTTTTTCATCTGCTTTAGGCTGTGTTACCACTAGAACGGAGAATGGACAGTTTTTTAGCTCATTGCTCATTTGCTTATTGTTCTATTTTAGAACTAGGAGTCGTTCATACTAAGCAGTCTGCACTTCTGTGCAGTCCGCGATAATCAGGTGTATGCGTTCCCCCATATAGCCTATGGGGAAGAGCATCCACTCCGGGCTCCAGCTGCACCCTGGCGGACTACCGGTACGGACACTACACTGTCCACTCCCTCTGGTCGCATGTGGTCCGGCAACAAGTGGGAGCAGAGGCTTACTGTTACATCATGGTAATACTTCAAATAAGGTAAAGGTAATCTAGGCTTCTAATTTAGGCTTTAATGTTGATTATTGACCCAGTGGTCCCCGAGTTTTTCAAGTGAGGCCCCACTAAAAAATGTTTGATTACTTCTGTGATAGATGATATATTTCCTTCTTAAAAGTGTACCTGTAGGGAAGAAAAAGTGAGGGGAAGCTTCTGGATCCTGAAGAGGCTCTCCAAATCCTCCTCCACCACCATCATGTTCCAGAGCTGGGACCCCCGAAAAGATGCTTGTTGATGACTTGTGCATGCGCGCTAGCATGGACTAATTTAGGCTCCGGTGAAAAAAGCCAAGTCAAATCTGCCCTACTGCGCATGTGTGAGTCATCTGCACTTCTCCAGTATCATGAACCTGATCGGGCTCAGCTTTTCCCACCTGAGACCAAGAGGTTCCATTCTACTGTGGCAGGGGCAGTGCGGCCGTGCTTCTTGGGTCCTATCGCTGGATTAGCTTGGCTGAGGAGGACGGGGAAGCCTCTTCAGGATTCAGAGGATTCCCCCTCCCGAGATAAGTATCTAAATTAGGCTGCTGCAAACCTCTACAGGTTTGTTTTAAAGCCCAGTGCACCCAGTGCAAGGTAAAACATTTACCTAAAAATGCACACAATGCCTGTAGCAAATCTTTTGTTTTTGACCCCACACACTTGTCATCACACTACTACTGCTGTAAACTCCCACACGATCATGCGTGGCATGAGAAAAAGCACAGTAATATTTTTCAGGTACAACTTTACTACCCATTTTTCAGTGCTGACAGTTTCCTTGGAACGGTAGATTCTGGGGGCAGGCCTCCTGGTGTTGCTCCCACACAGCTATTGTCCATGCAAGGGCAACCAATCAAATAGAACGTGATATGATAGCAGTGTTAAAATAACCTTTAAAATGTCTACTTTGCTTTACAAATGTGCTGGGTTAATCATTGCACTGAACAGAACACTAGTAACTCCCAAGATGTCCATGAAATGCAGTTTCATCTGAATGGGGATCCAATAGCTTCCACTGTCTGAGTCCAAGCTTGAACTTCTGCATCAACACAGAGGACTCAAAGAGCCAGATTTACTAAACTTGAGAAAACTCGAGAACCTAAGGGATCCAGCAAATCTAACCTGAATTTATTCAAAGCTTTCTGTTACTAGCTGGATATTGCAGGTCTATGCACATACTTTCAGTTGTACAGACACACCTGCATTTAGAATTTTCTGTAATAAATACTAGTTTTATTGCAATAACTTCTGACTGCAACTGCATTCAGGTGACTGCAAGTGCATGTAAAGTTTATGTTGTGTAATGCACACTACGCAAATAGTGCAACCCATCATACACAACACACACATTGCCTGTACTGTGCACACATATAAACAATATGCACAATATTTGCACAATATACATTTAACGCAGTTTGCGTAAACCCAAGTAATTTTTATGTGTGCTCTATGCACACATAGATTTTGATATTGTGTATGGGAGGTTAAAAACAGCAGAAATCCCTGTAAGTGAACCACAATCACCACTATGACCACTATTATATAGTCAGGATATTTCAAGAAAAAAAATCAGGTAACCAAAAATTGCAAAATATACTTTTTCTTTTAATATTCCAAAAAAGTGCAGAAAATTGTATACAAAATCTTCAATCCAGATAAATGTCCATCAAGAGAACACATCACGTGGTAAAGTGCATATAATTGATTAATAGTAGAGAAGGCAACACTATTGATTTTTTTCGGGTCGAGGACCCTTCTTCAGGACAACCTGGTCCTGGCATCCTGCTTCCATGCGGTCCCGCATCTAATCTTTATTTAGTAGTCTGCCCTGGCTTAAGTTATGTCCAGATGAGAAATATTGCTTTAACTATACTGTGCAGATACTCATTGTATATATAAAGTCCTGAAGAAGGGTCCTTGACCCAAAACAAATTGATGTTGTTGCCTTCTCTACTATTAATCAGTAATATGCACTTTACCACGGTATGTGTTCTCTTGATGGACATTTGTTTGGATTGAAGATTTGTATACAATTTTCTGCACTTTTTTGGAATATTAAAAGAAAAGGTATATTTTGCAATTTTTGGATTCCTGATTTTTTTCTTGATATATCCCTGACTTTATAATAGCACACATAGGACTTGATTCACAAAGCTGTGCTAACGCATAGCACGAGCGTGCTATGCGTTTAGCATGCAGTGTGAAGGTTTACGCACGAGTGCTAACACAACAAAGTGCGCGCATTAACGAGCGAACACCTTCGTTAGCGTGCGCACGTAAATCTTTACGCGCGTAAACCTTCACGCACGTTACATTGCATGCTAAACGCATAGCACAGTCATGCTATGCGTTAGCACGGCTTTGTGAATCAAACCCATAGAGTTTATCAATGTTTTGTAACTATGCCCCAATGAATCTTATGCCTCGGCCTTTCAGATTCACTGTATAACATGCAGCCAAGTCTACCTTCTTTAGGAGGAACCTCCTTTCTTTTGTTGCACATCAGGTTCCTGTTTTGGCCAAGACTTTTTCCTAAAATGTGGTGCTAGCTTTTTGTTTTTGCTGGTAATGTGACAATCATTCCAAAAGGTTTAGATGTGGGATTGTTGCACTGCACGTGTGGAATCGTTTGAAATGTTTCTGGATTGCATTCTCACTGTGACATTAACTAATGAGGGTGAAAACTGTCAAAGGCATGAATTATACTGAAAATTGCATACATTTTAAACACATCCAGATTTGCAAGAAAAATATGTTAGGCTTATTTGGAATTTGCAAAGTTTCCAAAGTCGATGGCGCACTGAAACATCTGGTCACAATTAAAGAGGCCTAATGCTGACTACATAATATAAGCCTACCTTTACCACTTTGCTATCATCTACAACTGCAAGTTAACTGTTCATAGTTTTCTTTCCAGTTATATCTTAAGCTATGTACACATTTTCAATAAATGCTGCTTGAAAAAAAATCATTTGGAACACAAGTAAGGGGTACTTGTCACACTAGGGTTTTAAACGATCTTTCCGCAAACGATCTTTTGACCTTCCTGACTGGCAATCGGCCAACCAAAATTAAGTGTTTGTACATAGCTTAAAGGATACCCAAGGTGACATGATGAGATAGACATGTGTATGTATAGTGCCTACCACACAAATAATTATGCTGTGTTCCTTTTTTTTCTTTCTTTGCCTGAAAGAATTAAAAATCAGGTAAGTAAGTGGCTAACTCAGTCCTAACTCAGACAGGAAGTGACTACAGCGTGACCCTCACTGATAAGAAATTCCAACTATAAAACACTTTCCTAGCAGAAAATGGCTTCTGAGAGCAGGAAAGAGATAAAAATGTCAATGTTTTTATAGATTTTAGCTCGTGCATACTTCAATGAATTTGAGCAAAAACAATAAAACAGTTAAAACTTAAAAAGTAGATTTAAACATAAAATAAAACTGTGGAATATCTTTAAAAAAGTCATTTTTAGGAGAAGGAGGATAGATACAAACATTATTAGTTTATTTTCGACCTTAGCTGTCCTTTAAAGCGTATCTGAACTCTTGCACTGGACAGAAAGAAAACATACAGAAATGCACTCTGTATGTACTTAGAGAGTTTAGCCTGTCTAATTCCCCTTCATATGTGACTGAGCACAAGTTGTAATTTGATACCTTAGCTATGTCAGCTCACTGCCATGGCAGAGAGCTCATTTGTGAACACAGGATGCTAACAATATGTCTGGTTCCATGAAAGAAGGAATTAAAACAAACTACAGATTTATTGTATGATTTGTATCAGCTGTAACAAAAAGAAAAAGGTTTTCTTTAAATGTTATGCTTTTGCTTATCCTTTAGAGCTGAGATGAAGTTCTGAGTTCAGGTCCGCTTTAAGTGTTAGTTGTGTCTCTGAAGCAAAAGTACATTTATAGCTACCAATAATGTATTAAAACCATACATTTTGGTACTAGTGAATCCCAACAAATTGAATGATGCGTTTTCTAGTGATACCGCTCGGACACAGAGGCAGTGACATCTGTGTGTTGCTTACTTGCCCAACTTTAGCACCAATTTTGATTGTCATTTTGAGTAGATTGGATAGGAAACTATCTGCGATTTATATTGCTATCTGTTACTCTGTTGGGTAAGTATTCTCTTTACTTTCTCACCACACAAGGGGCCGTATGCAATTCACTTTTTCACCTGAGCTTTCTCCTAGGTTATATTTTTAAACTTGTCAATAGATTGCCTTTTAAGCCACCAGAAAGCAAGAAAATAGTCAAAATAATTTTGATAGTACTATTTCACCAAATTTTTAGTTGAAAAGTGCTGAAAAGTTATTTTAAATCGGAGATGAAAAATTAACTCCTGGGAGAAAAGTCAGGTGAAAAAGTGAATTGCATATGGCCCAAGGAGTGTTGTAAATCTCTCCAGCACGGTCAGAGACGATAATGGAATTTTCTGTAGAGTGGGTAAGAGGTAGAGCCTGTGACAGGATTTTATGGCTATTCATTACTTCCTGTCTGATGACACCATGAGCTCCCACTAAAGCCTTTTGGCATTAACAGGATGGGAAGAAAGATAATTATTTCATTGAAGAGATTAGGGAAAGCCTTCTGCTTATATTTACTCAGTCCAACATTTTTTGCAGTTACCCTCCAAATTCACAAATGGTTTGTGAATTGGCAGTGGCGGGATAGTGTAATGGTTAAGGGTTCTGCCTTTGACACACGAAACCAGGCTTCGAATCTCAGCTCTTCCTGTCAAGTAAGGAGACCTTGGGCAAGACTTCCTAACTCTGCTACTGACTATGGAGTGTGCCCTAGTGACTGCAGCTCTGGCGCTTTTTTTGAGTCCACCAGGAGAAAATTGCAATAAATACATGTTCTGTGTCTTGTCTTGTTTCGTGTAAATACCATTTATACAAGTTCAGACCCACCTATATGGCACTACTGTTACAGGCCATAGTGACAAGGATGAAAACTAACTGAGGGTGTAATAATGTGTAACTTAAAGGGGCACTACAGCGAAAAAATGTAAAATTTAAAATATGTGAAAACATATACAAATAAGTACATTTTTTCCAGAGTAAAATGAGCCATAAATTACTTTTCTCCTATAATGCTGTCACTTACAGTAGGCAGTAGTAATCTAACAGAAGTGACAGGTTTTGGACTAGTCCATCTCTTCATAGGGGATTCTCAGCGAGGCTTTTATTCTTTATAAAGGTACACCCTAAAAAGGATTTAAACAATGATGCTGGCCAGCTTCCCTGCTCCCTACACAGTTTTTTGGCAGTTGGACAGAGCAACTGCCATTCACTAAGTGCTTTTGAAAATAAATATATCCCTGAGAATCCCCTATAAAGAGATGGACTAGTCCAAAACCTGTCACTTCTGTCAGATTTCTACTGTCTACTGTAAGTGACAGCATTATAGGAGAAAAGTAATTCATGGCTCATTTTATTCTGGAAAAAAATTACTTCTTATTTGTATATGTTTGCACATATTTTAAATTTTACAGTTTTTTGCTGTAGTGCCCCTTTAATTTGCAAGAAAGGTCACCAGGAATTTGCCATATCTGCTTTTAAACCCCTACCCAAGTTTTAATGCTTGGCTGCTGAGCAATCTGGTTGTTAACTCTAATGAAACTGATATTACATTAAAAAATATATATGTGAGAATGAGAGTGGTGACAAATTTGTTTGACATGCACATGGTCATAGAACAGTCCACTTAGAGTGAACATTTAGTGAGAATTCATGAATGCTGCCATTGCTGATGTTGTTCCACAGAAAAAAATGTTGTTTCCTGATTTGTGTACTGATCCTCTACACCAGGGCGTTTCAACTCTATCCTCAAGTACCAGCAACAGTACATGTTTTGCAGAAAACCACAAACATGCACAGGTGAGGTAATTAGTGTCTCAGCAGAGCTGATTAACTACCTCTGTGGATTTCCACAAAACATGCACTGTTGGTGGTACTTGAGGACAGGGTTGAAAAGCCCTGCTCTACACTAGCCGTCACTAGCTGAGTGTACACATCTGCAGCTTTAACTTCACAGTGCCGACTTGTGCATACATTATGCGCATGCTTGTTTCAGTTTAAAGTACACCTGGAGTGAAATAAAAAAGAATCATATTAAGTACACAATGAGTTAAAGCACTTTCTCCTTAAAGTCTTCCTGCTACTCATTCTCTCAATTCACCCTTTTCTCTTTAATATTGGACTGGCCCTTCAGTGGAATCCTCTCTGCACTGCAGGACCCACCTGTGGCTGTGCATGAGCGGGTCCCAAGTTCAGATGCGCTTGTTCACGCACCATTGAACTTCTGGGATGCTGTGGAAAAAAAATGCATATGAGAGGGACCAAGCAGCGGGAAGAGTTTCAGTAGTAAATGTTCAAGCCCACCAGGATTTAGTTTTGGCACACTTCAAGTGTTTTTTAACAGCTGAAGCCAAAGGATCAGTGTAATTTCCCGGCAGTTGGTATTTTTAGAACCAGATCAGCAATGTCAGTTGTATTCACCAGTCTTGCTGAAGGCAGACTGTGCTGTTTGTGAAAGATGACACAAAAATGAATGGCAAGACTCCCTAATACTTCAGAGTTGCCTACTGACCATGCCCTAAGCAGTTGTAGCTCTCAAGCACTTAAAGTCAGACAGGAGAAAAGCGCTATACAAATGTTTGCATTTGTTTTTTTTATCTGTGAGTTGTAGACATTTGTATAGTAAAAGGTAAAGTCCAAAAAAGAGCAGCAGCAGCATCTGCTGTTTTTCAAGAACCTGCAAGTCATGTTGTCTTGTCTGAGGAAAATGTGTCCACTGACTTCCTAGGTCAGTTCATTTAGGTGACGTTTTTAACAAGCCCTTAGATGTTTTTGAAAATATTTTTATTTTTTTTTACAGAAAAACACTTGACTTAATAGATTTTTTTTTAACCAAGACATTTTATTAATGGACTTGCATTGCCTCCGTTTTTGTGCAGAGTCTCCGTGAAGAACTTGAATCAAAGTTTTATGACAACAAGTTTGACTGGAAGAAGGTGAGGAACAATGATGCCGCTGGTCTGCTCAAGATGTTCATACGGGAACTGCCCAGTCCTCTGTTTACAATGGAATATATCCCAGCCTTTATCGCCTTGATAGAAAGTAAGTATTGGTAGCATAGTAGAACACTGGGGCCCACATGCAATTCTCTTTTTCTCTTGAGTTTTCTCCTAGGTGATATTTTCACACCTTGTCATAAAATGCCCTTTAAACCACCAGCAAGCAAGAAAATACTAAAAATAATTTTGATAGTACTTTTCACCAACTTTTCAGTGCTTTTTAAATTGTAAAATGCTTAAAAGTTATTATAAAGAGAAGATTAAAATGATCTCCTAGGAGGTAACTCAGGAGAAAAAGTTAATTGCATATGAGCCTGGATGTGTGTTGTTTCTATGTTCGTGTTTGAGTGTCTTTATTCTGTATCCTCTGAATAATGCCATGATTAAACAAGGTAGTGAATTCACTGGTTCCCTTCCACTTCCCAAAGCTTTACTAGAAAGTTACTTGGCTTTTACTTTTTAATAGGATTGAACAGGGCACAATTACCTGGTCCATCCTCTTCTGCACTGCAGCTTATAACCACGTGGCAGTGTCTCGCTGTAGGCTCCCAATGTCACATGGCATGCATCGAAAACCTATGAAGAGACACTGCTGCATGGTGGTAGGCTGCAAGAGATAAGGGCTGAAGAGGACAGGACAAGGTGATAACCAGGTAAATGAGTTTTGCTTTGCTGCTCTGCATATTATAATGACGCTGGAGCCACCCTCTAGATTTTTACCCCTGTATGAAGTGATTCAGGTGGCTTCATGGTAGGGCTGGCACTGCATAAAGTCTCTGAACAACAAACTAACTAACTAACTAACTAACTAACTAACTAACTAGTACTGTTAGTTCTAAAGCTGCTACTTTGCTCATGTTAAAAGCCTAAACTGACTTGACTTCTTGGTTATCCTTGAAAGGGCTGGGAATTTGAATAATTCTGTGTATATGGAAAGGAATGACTGGGTAATGTTTTGGTGGCTTGTAAATGCTCAGATTAGATAAATCTGTACAATGCTAATAGAGTTCACACCAATATATTAGGAGCAAATAGCAATGGCATTCCAAATTAAAGCACATTTCAGAAACCTCTTTTATAGTTCATGAGAGTAAAATTATAACTGATATTTACTGTTCAACAGCGTTTGTGACCTTTTTAAAGTCATTACGCAGTAAAGCAATGTGTTGGAGCCAGGAATGATTTCCATTCTTCACAAGCAGCCATTAGCATAGAGCAAGGCCAGGGGGGCAACTGAAAATTGTTTAAATATACAAGTTATGTTTTTACAAAATGTGTACATTACATATATGATATTCTGGTTAATTATGTCAGATGAAAGATACGTATGCATTTTATTTCCTTGCAATTAAAATAAACAGCTCATGCTATGAAGAATGCTTTAATATATGCAGTTACACACAGAGAATGAAAAAAGCAGATGGTATTTCTGTAATGTTCACCATCTGTAGTTCCCTTGTTAACAGGGGTGCTTATTGTTCAATCACATAGCAAAAGATCATTGGCTTTTTGTAAATAATGTATAACAATAAATAATAATAAACTATAGACTACCTGGGATTAATTATTCCAATCTAATAGCTGGATTGTAAATTCTAAAGCATAACAAAACAATGTCTAAAACAAGATGATCAAAGTAAAGGTGAGGTTGCCATCTAAGCAGACTTACCCACCAGAATGCTGCACTGCTTTCACAATAATATTCTTTTCTGAGCTATGGAGAGTCCTCTGCAGTATTTGGGCAGCATCCTTGCCCCTTGTGGCTCTTTGTGGATGCCACAGCCAAGAAAGCAATTAATTTGGGTGCCCATCTCTGCAGCCGGATAATACAGATGCAGTGAGTTGGTCGCCCGATAGTAGCTGATCGATTATTAGTAGCTGATGGATGAAGGGTTTGTTTTAGGCACTAGGAGGGTGGGATAGAGTGAATCATTAGGAAGGATGGTTAGTTTTAGGTATTAGTAGGAGTGGTTTAGTGTTAGGCATTGGGAGGGAAGGTTAGTGTTAGTTATTAGGAGGGAGGGTTAGTGTAAGGCTTTAGAAGGGGTAGGTTAGTGTTAGGCATTAGGAGGGATGGGTTAGTGTTAGGTATTAGGAGAGAGGCTTAGTGTTAGGCATTAGGAGGGAGGGTTAGTGTTAAACATTAGGAGGGAGGGTTAGTGTTAGGTATTAGGAGGGGTGGGTAAGTGTTAGGCATTAGGGGGGAGGGTTGTTGTTAGGCAATAGGAGGGAGGGTTAGTGTTAGGCATTAGGAGGAAGGGTTTGTGTTGGGTATTAGGAGGGAGAGTTAGTGTTAGGCATTAGGAGGGAGAGTTTGTGTTGGGCATTAGGAGGGGTGGGTTAGTGTTAGGCATTAGGAGGGAGGGTTGGTGTTGGGCATTAGGAGGGGTGGGTTAGTGTGTGGTATTAGGAGGGGTGGGTTAGTGTTAGGCATTGGGAGGGGTGGTTTAGTGTTAGGCATTGGGAGGGAAGGTTAGTGTTAGTTATTAGGAGGTAGGGTTAGTGTAGGGCATTAGCGGGGTGGGTTAGGCATTAGCAGGGATGGGTTAGTGTTGGGCATTAGGAGGGAGGGTTAGTGTTGGGCATTAGGGGGAGGGTTAGTGTTAGGTATTAGGAGTGAAGGTTAGTGTTAGGCATTAGGAGTGGTGGGTTATTGTTAGGCATAAAGAGGGAGGGTTGGTGTTAGGTATTAGGAGGGAGGGGTAGTTTTAGGCATTAGGAGGGAAGGTTGGTGTTAGGCATTATGAGGGAGGGTTAGTGTTAGGCATTAGGAGGGAGGGTTGGTGTTAGGCATTAGGAGGGAGGGTTTGTGTTGGGCATTAGGAGGGAGGGTTAGTGTTAGGCATTAGGAGGGAGGGTTGGTGTTAGGCATTAGGAGGGAGGGTTGGTGTTAGGCAATAGGAGGGAGGGTTAGTGTTAGGCATTAGGAGGGAGGGTTGGTGTTGGGCATTAGGAGGGGTGGGTTAGTGGGTGGCATTAGGAGGGGTGGGTTAGTGTTAGGCATTGGAGGGAGGGTTGGTGTTAGGCATTAGGAGGAAGGGTTGGTGTTAGGCATTAGGAGGGAAGGTTGGTGTTAGGTATTAGGGGAGAGGGTTGGTGTTAGGCAATAGGAGGGAGGGTTAGTGTTAGGCATTAGGAGGGGCAGGTTAGTGTGTGGCATTAGAAGGGGTGGGTTAGTGTTAGGCATTAGGAGGGAGGGTTGGTGTTAGGCATTAGGAGGGAGGGGTAGTGTTAGGCATTAGGAGGGAGGGGTAGTGTTAGGCATTAGGAGGGAGGGTTGGTGTTAGGCATTAGGAGGGAGGGTTTGTGTTGGGCATTAGGAGGGAGGGTTAGTGTTAGGCATTAGAAGGGAGGGTTGGTGTTAGGCATTAGGAGGGAGGGTTTGTGTTGGGCATTAGGAGGGAGGGTTAGTGTTAGGCATTAGAGGGAAAGTTGGTGTTGGGCATTAGTAGAAAGGGTTGGTGTTAGGCATTAGGAGGGAAGGTTGGTGTTAGGCATTAGGGGAGAGGGTTGGTGTTAGGCAATAGGAGGGAGGGTTAATGTTAGGCATTAGGAGGGAGGGTTTGTGTTGGGCATTAGGAGGGAGGGTTAGTGTTAGGCATTAGGAGGGAAGGTTGGTGTTAGGCAATAGGAGGGTGGGTTAGTGTTAGGCATTAGGAGGGAGGGTTGGTGTTGGGCATTAGGAGGGGTGGGTTAGTGTGTGGCATTAGGAGGGTGGGTTAGTGTTAGGCATTGGAGGGAGGGTTGGTGTTAGGCATTAGGAGGGAAGGTTGGTGTTAGGCATTAGGGGAGAGGGTTGGTGTTAGGCAATAGGAGGGAGGGTTAATGTTAGACATTAGGAGGGGTGGGTTAGTGTGTGGCATTAGGAGGGGTGGGTTAGTGTTAGGCATTAGGAGGGAGGGTTTGTGTTGGGCATTAGGAGGGGTAGGATAGTGTGAGGCATTAGGAGGGAGGGGTAGTGTTAGGCATTAGGAGGGAGGGGTAGTGTTAGGCATTAGGAGGGAGGGTTAGTGTTAGGCATTAGGAGGGAGGGTTGGTGTTGGGCATTAGGAGGGAGGGTTAGTGTTAGGCATTAGGAGGGAAGGTTGGTGTTAGGCAATAGGAGGGAGGGTTAGTGTTAGGCATTAGGAGAGAGGGTTGGTGTTAGGCATTAGGAGGGGTGGGTTAGTGTGTGGCGTTAGGAGGGGTGGGTTAGTGTTAGGCATTGGAGGGAGGGTTGGTGTTAGGCATTAGGAGGAAGGGTTGGTGTTAGGCATTAGGAGGGAAGGTTGGTGTTAGGTAATAGGAGGGAGGGTTAGTGTTAGGCATTAGGAGGGAGGGTTGGTGTTGGGCATTAGGAGGGGTGGGTTAGTGGGTGGCATTAGGAGGGGTGGGTTAGTGTTAGGCATTGGAGGGAGGGTTGGTGTTAGGCATTAGGAGGAAGGGTTGGTGTTAGGCATTAGGAGGGAGGGTTAGTTTTAGGCATTGGGAGGGAAGGTTGGTGTTAGGCATTAGGGGGGAGGGTTGTTGTTAGGCAATAGGAGGGAGGGTTAGTGTTAGGCATTAGGAGGTAGGGTTGGTGTTAGGCATTAGGAGGGAAGGTTGGTGTTAGGCATTAGGGGAGAGGGTTGGTGTTAGGCAATAAGAGGGAGGGTTAATGTTAGACATTAGGAGGGGTGGGTTAGTGTGTGGCATTAGGAGGGGTGGGTTAGTGTTAGGCATTAGGAGGGAGGGTTTGTGTTGGGCATTAGGAGGGGTAGGATAGTGTGAGGCATTAGGAGGGGTGGGTTAGTGTTAGGCATTGGAGGGAGGGTTGGTGTTAGGCATTAGGAGGGAGGGGTAGTGTTAGGCATTAGGAGGGAGGGGTAGTGTTAGGCATTAGGAGGGAGGGTTAGTGTTAGGCATTAGGAGGGAGGGTTGGTGTTGGGCATTAGAAGGGAGGGTTAGTGTTAGGCATTAGGAGGGAAGGTTGGTGTTAGGCAATAGGAGGGAGGGTTAGTGTTAGGCATTAGGAGGGAGGGTTGGTGTTAGGCATTAGGAGGGGTGGGTTAGTGTGTGGCGTTAGGAGGGGTGGGTTAGTGTTAGGCATTGGAGGGAGGGTTGGTGTTAGGCATTAGGAGGAAGGGTTGGTGTTAGGCATTAGGAGGGAAGGTTGGTGTTAGGTAATAGGAGGGAGGGTTAGTGTTAGGCATTAGGAGGGAGGGTTGGTGTTGGGCATTAGGAGGGGTGGGTTAGTGGGTGGCATTAGGAGGGGTGGGTTAGTGTTAGGCATTGGAGGGAGGGTTGGTGTTAGGCATTAGGAGGAAGGGTTGGTGTTAGGCATTAGGAGGGAGGGTTAGTTTTAGGCATTGGGAGGGAAGGTTGGTGTTAGGCATTAGGGGGGAGGGTTGTTGTTAGGCAATAGGAGGGAGGGTTAGTGTTAGGCATTAGGAGGTAGGGTTGGTGTTAGGTATTAGGAGGGAGAGTTAGTGTTAGGCATTAGGATGGAGGGTTTGTGTTGGGCATTAGGAGGGGTGGGTTAGTGTGAGGCATTAGGAGGGGTGAGTTAGGCATTAGCTGGGATGGGTTAGTGTTGGGAATTAGGAGGGAGGGTTAGTGTTGGGCATTAGGAGGGAGGGTTAGTGTTAGGTATTAGGAGGGAGGGTTAGTGTTAGGCATTAGGAGTGGTGGGTTACTGTTAGGCATAAGGAGGGAGAGTTGGTGTTAGGCATTAGGAGGGAGGGTTAGTGTTAGGCATTAGGAGGGAGGGTTTGTGTTGAGCATTAGGAGGGGTGGGTTAGTGTAAGGCATTAGGAGGGGTGGGTTAGGCATTAGCAGGGATGGGTTAGTGTTGGGCATTAGGAGGGAGGGTTAGTGTTGGGCATTAGGAGGGAGGGTTAGTGTTAGGTATAGGAGGGAGGGTTAGTGTTAGGCATTAGGAGTAGTGGGTTACTGTTAGGCATAAGGAGGGAGAGTTGGTGTTAGGCATTAGGAGGGAGGGTTGGTGTTAGGCATTAGGAGGGGTGGGTTATTTTGTTTTAATTCCGGGGAGAGTTGCTCACGTCCTGCGGCTCTGGATTATAAATGTAACTTTAGCATTCCGTGTGTTGGTGTCCCTGTTTTCTATTGGCTGTCGCTGGTCATTGAAGCCCTTCAACCATATTAGTCCAATAGATGATGATCTGCTCGCCGGTGAAGAGGTTTTTTCTGGAAGTACTTCCCATCTGGGCAACTAGGATTTAAACACAAGTGTGCATAGCTGATCGATACAAGGGGTCAGCATCTGGTGAGCGGTTAACCATTACAGTGCTGGTGGTGGGAACACGCAGTGGATCACTTGCTCACCTAACACGGGGTGAACTGTCACATTGATCTGCAGTTTAGCAGTATTACGCTATGTCCGCATATTATGTTTAATCCACAGATGCTAAGAGCAGTAGAAGACTTTTGGAGTTTGTTGCTAAGCTGTCTTTGCTGATTTGTGATTGAGTCAGCCTACAGATCTGGTGAGAGTACCTGGTGGATATTTATCTGTGAACGTGTGAGATCGTCTATTTTTCCCAATTGAATACAGACTATTCTGGAACTTTGAACTATTTTTATGTTGAGCGCCTGCACAGACTTTATTCCATTAGGAGGGGTGGGTTGGTGTTAGGAATTAGGAGGGGTGGGTTGGTGTTAGGCATTAGGAGGGAGGGTTAGTGTTAGGCATTCGAAAGGAGGGTTGGTGTTAGGAGTTAGGAGGGAGGGTTAGTGTTAGGTATTAGGAGGGAGGGTTGGTGTTAGGCATTAAGAGGGAGTTAGTGTTATGCACTAGGAGGCGTGGGATAGTGTTAGGCATTAGGAGGGGTGGTTTATTGTTAGGCATTAGGAGGGAGTTAGTGTTAGGCACTAGGAGGGGTGGGTTAGTGTAAGGCATTAGGAGGCGTGGGATAGTGTTAGGCACTAAGAGGGAGGGTTGGTGATTGGCATTAAGAGGGAGGTTTAGTGTTGGGCATTAGGAGGTAGGGTTAGTGTTGGGCATTAGAAGGGAGGGTTAGTGTTAGACATGAGGAGGGAGGGTTAGTGTTAGGCAGTAAGAGAGAGGAGGGTAAGTGTGAGAATGGGTGCTGAATGAGTCAATAAGAAAATATTGGTAAGAATAGATTACAGATATTCTTATTATCGGTAACCCAGTGCCCAACTCACCAGGTTGTACTGCAATACATACTACAAAGCGACTCCACAATATGGATGAACAGGCATAACAAGGGCCCTTATGGCCAAATCTTGTTTTTTTATATAATTTTTTGTACACCAGCGTTAGGCTGTGTGGTTTGAATTTGTATGACATTCATTTCAGAGATTTGTACGTTTTTCTCTTTACTGTTCCCATAGCCTCCCCTGTTAATGAAACTCTATTACGACATCTAACTTTAATATCTGCACTTGACAAAAAGCCCGCTAACAGTATTTTGTACTTAATGAAAAACCTCTTACTAACATAAATCTACTTCTTGAAGCCTAAACTTTGAAATGAGTACAATTTAGTAGATAAAATCTATATAACAAGAAGTATTTTGCAAATGAATGGCATAAATAGAGTTGGGCCGAACCTCCGATTTTAGGTTCGCGAACCGGGTTCGCGAACTTTCGCGGAAGGTTCGAGTTAAATGGGGATGCGAACTTTGAAAAAAAAAAATTTATGCTGGCCACAAAAGTGATGTTAAAGTTCGAGTTAAATGGGGATGCGAACTTTGAAAAAAAAAAATGTATGCTGGCCACAAAAGTGATGGAAAAGATGTTTCAAGGGGTCTAGCACCTGGAGGGGGGCATGGCGGAGTGGGATACACGCCAAAAGTCCCCGGGAAAAATCTGGATTTGACGCAAAGCAGCGTTTTAAGGGCAGAAATCATATTGAATGCTAAATGACAGGCCTAAAGTGCTTTAAAACATCTTGCATGTGTATACATCAATCAGGTAGTGTAATTAAGGTACTGCTTCACACTGACACACCAAACTGTTCACTGAACAGAACAGGTATGCAGTGGCGGGTTCACTGAACAGAACAGGTATGCAGTGCAGGGTTCACTGAACAGAACAGGTATGCAGTGGTGGGTTCACAGAACAGGTATGCAGTGGTGGGTTCACAGTACAGGTATGCAGTGGTGGGTTCACAGAACAGGTATGCAGTGGTGGGTTCACAGAACAGGTATGCAGTGGTGGGTTCACAGAACAGGTATGCAGTGGTGGGTTCACAGAACAGGTATGCAGTGGTGGGTTCACAGAACAGGTATGCAGTGGTGGGTTCACAGTACAGGTATGCAGTGGTGGGTTCACAGAACAGAACAGGTATACAGTGGCGGGTTCACTGAACAGAACAGGTATGCAGTGGCGGGTTCACTGAACAGAACAGGTATGCAGTGGCGGGTTCACTGAACAGAACAGGTATACAGTGGCGGGTTCACTGAACAGAACAGGTATGCAGTGGCGGGTTCACTGAACAGAACAGGTATGCAGTGGCTGGTTCACTGAACAGAACAGGTATGCAGTGCCGGGTTCACTGAACAGAACAGGTATGCAGTGGCGGGTTCACTGAACAGAACAGGTATGCAGTGCCGGGTTCACTGAACAGAACAGGTATGCAATGGCGGGTTCACTGAACAGAACAGGTATGCAGTGGCGGGTTCACTGAACAGAACAGGTATGCAGTGGTGGGTTCACAGAACAGGTATGCAGTGGTGGGTTCACAGTACAGGTATGCAGTGGTGGGTTCACAGAACAGGTATGCAGTGGTGGTTTCACAGAACAGGTATGCAGTGGTGGGTTCACAGAACAGGTATGCAGTGGTGGGTTCACAGAACAGGTATGCAGTGGTGGGTTCACAGAACAGGTATGCAGTGGTGGGTTCACAGTACAGGTATGCAGTGGTGGGTTCACAGTACAGGTATGCAGTGGTGGGTTCACAGAACAGGTATGCAGTGGTGGGTTCACAGAACAGGTATGCAGTGGTGGGTTCACAGAACAGGTATGCAGTGGTGGGTTCACAGTACAGGTATGCAGTGGTGGGTTCACAGAACAGGTATGCAGTGGTGGGTTCACAGAACAGGTATGCAGTGGTGGGTTCACAGAACCTTTATGCAGTGGTGGGTTCACAGAACAGGTATGCAGCCAGGGACAAGCTAAGCCTAACTAATCTTTCCCTATGAGAGAGAGTGTGCAGCAGCTTGCCCTACTCTCACTAATGCAGGCACACGAGTGACCGTAATGGTCGCCGCTGCCTGCCTTTTAGTAGGGGGGAGTGGCTCCAGGGGCTAGTGTAGCCTAATTGGCTACACTGTGCCTGCTGACTGTGATGTAGAGGGTCAAAGTTGACCCTCCATGGTGCATTATGGGGCGAACCGAACTTCCGCAAAGGTTCGCCTGCGGGACGCGAACGCGAACCACGGAAGTTCGCATGGAACCGTTCGCAGGCGAACCGTTCGGCCCAACTCTAGCCATAAAATGTAATATTTAATAATGTTTAGTGCAGTTGTTTTAGCCTTGTTGGAAACCATGGCAAAATCCATGACGTGCTCTCCTTTTTTTTTTTTTTTTTTTGGTCTCATTTGTTTTTAAAGGATACCTTAGCGCTAGTTTAAAACAAAAATGAAGCCATGTGTGTGTGTGTGTGTGGGGGGGGGGGGGGGGGGGGGGTCAGGGGGTGGAGGGGGGAAGAGCGCATAGGCTTACCGCACTTTCCATGGACTTGCTTCTTCTATGGTTCACCCGCTGTGCCACCCGTTCTGTATATCCTGGTCGGCGTCCTTTAACCTGAACATAGTGCGCTGTGCAGTATATCCTATTGGGCTGCCTGTGACTCAGTATGTCATATTGGCGCAAGCCCCTCCGGCAAGTGCTGTCACAGGAAGCCCAATATGACACACTGTGCATGCACAGAGCGGTATGTCTGGGTCAAAGGGTGCCGACTGTGCCGGCCAGGATATACAGAATGGGAGGCACAGCGTGCAAACCATAGAAGATTCCGGGCAACAGAAGGTGCGTTGAGCCTATGCGCACCTTCCCACACACACAGGGCATAATTTTTAGATTTAAAGCGGACCTGAAGATACCTTAAAAAAAAAGAGTTTCACTTATCTGGGGCTTCTGCCAGCCCCCTGCAGCCATCCTGTGCCTTCGCATACCTGGAATGATCCTCCGGTTTCCTGATGTGGCTCATTTACCTGGCCACGTGTGTCCATGTTCATGATTCTGGCGATGGGAGCATACTGCGCAGGTGCAGTAAAAGAAAATCTCTACTGCGAAAATGTCTACTGCGCCTGCGCAAGATGCTCCCGGCGACAGGCGCACAAATAAGAATGCTTGCATGCACAGTGGTCGGCGACTGGCAAAAGGGAAAGTCAAACTGAGAGCAATGAAAGCAGTATTTTCAGTAAACCATGCAGTGAGATTCACAGAAGAAATAAGGTAAACACCAGGATAATTGCAGGTGTCAGTATAATGCCTTTTGTTAAAATACCTGAAATTAGCAGAGATTATTTGCTAAGAAATGAAAATAAAGTAGAGAAACACTTAAATATTTTCACGAACTATTATCTATTAATATCTATCAACCCCATAGACCAATCCGACGCCATAGCCCAATGCAACACTCCCTATCAATATCTCTTCTAATTGCCAGAGTGCTCAGACAGACAGCTGAAAACCATGTGCTTTTACCTGACCAGGCTCAAAGTATTTGATCGTTATGGAAGCATATGGCACGTTGGTAAGTAGGGTATCCTTGCAGGCAAACCAATTTATCAGAAATGACACTTCAACATGTCATCTTAAGTTCTCGTACTGTCCTGAGGCTTTGGTTTTGTGACTTGTGTAGCTCTCCACTCCAGGAGTTAGCTGCTTAGTTCAGTCAGTGATTAATCCACCTGTATTGCCAAGAGAAAAAACACAGAATATGCCCTCTGGTGAGGCCGGAGGACAGGCTAGAAAGCCACAGATGGAACTGGACAAGGAACTCCTATAGGGGGAGAGTGCTGTCTTTAAAGCAAAACTCCAGGCAAGTAACAAACAGAACACATATAATCAAGTTGTGGCATTTAGAGAAAAATCATTACATTATTATGAATATGACAACTCTCTAAATGTCTAAATAATTTATCAGATGTATATAGGGGGCGTTGTGAGCCAACCGTGCTCCACCACATTGCACAGTCATATCAAGCTAGCACATAGTGATGACTCTGCAGAACGATGATGCTGCTTTACTGTCTAATCAGGAGGCGGAGCCAGGTCAGGGACAGAGAAACATTGCACTTACTGGTAATGTGTACTTACAGTGGCTTGCAAAAGTATTCGACCCCTTGAAGTTTTCCACATTTTGTCATATTACTGCCACAAACATGAATCAATTTTATTGGAATTCCACGTGAAAGACCAATACAAAGTGGTGTACACGTGAGAAGTGGAACGAAAATCATACATGATTCCAAACATTTTTTACAAATAAATAACTGCAAAGTGGGGTGTGCGTAGTTATTTAGCCCCCTTTGGTCTGAGTGCAGTCAGTTACCCATAGACATTGCCTGATGAGTGCTAATGACTAAATAGAGTGCACCTGTGTGTAATCTAATGTCAGTACAAATACAGCTGCTCTGTGACGGCCTCAGAGGTTGTCTAAGAGAATATTGGGAGCAACAACCCCATGAAGGCCAAAGAACACACCAGACAGGTCAGAGATAAAGTTGTTGAGAAATGTAAAGCAGGCTTAGGCTACAAAAAGATTGCCAAAGCCTTGAACATCTCACGGAGCACTGTTCAAGCGATCATTCAGAAATGGAAGGAGTATGGCACAACTGTAAACCTACCAAGACAAGGCCGTCCACCTAAACTCACAGGCCGAACATGGAGAGCGCTAATCAGAAATGCAGTCAAGAGGCCCATGGTGACTCTGGACGAGCTGCAGTGATCTACAGCTCAGGTGGGGGAATGTGTCCATAGGACAACTATTAGTCGTGCACTGCACAAAGTTGGCCTTTATGGAAGAGTGGCAAGAAGAAATCCATTATTAACAGAAAAGCATAAGAAGTCCTGTTTGCAGTTTGCTACAAGCCATGTGGGGTACACAGCAAACATGTGGAAGAAGGTGCTCTGGTCAGATGAGACCAAAATGGAACTTTTTGGCCAAAATGCAAACCGCTATGTGTGGCAGAAAACTAACACTGCACATCACTCTGAACACACCATCCCCACTGTCAAATATGGTGGTGGCAGCATCATGCTCTGGGGGTGCTTCTCTTCAGCAGGGACAGGGAAGCTGGTCAGAATTGATGGGAAGATGGATGGAGCCAAATACAGGGCAATCTTGGAAGAAAAACTCTTGGAGTCTGCAAAAGACTTGAGACTGGGGCGGAAGTTCACCTTCCAGCAGGACAACGACCCTAAACATAAAGCCAGGGCAACAATGGAATGGTTTAAAACAAAACCTATCCATGTGTTAGAATGGCCCAGTCAAAGTCCAGATCTAAATCCAATCGAGAATCTGTGGCAAGATCTGAAAACTGCTGTTCACAAACGCAGTCCATCTAATCTGACTGAGCTGGAGCTGTTTTGCAAAGAAGAATGGACAAGGATTTCAGTCTCTAGATGTGCAAAGCTGGTAGAGACATACCCTAAAAGACTGGCAGCTGTAATTGCAGCAAAAGGTGGTTCTACAAAGTATTGACTCAGGGGGCCGAATAATTACGCACACCCCACTGTGCAGTTATTTATTTGTAAAAAATGTTTGGAATCATGTATGATTTTCGTTCCACTTCTCACGTGTACACCACTTTGTATTGGTCTTTCACATGGAATTCCAATAAAATTGATGCATGTTTGTGGCAGTAATATGACAAAATGTGGAAAACTTCAAGGTTGGCTGAATACTTTTGCAAGCCACTGTATATTCAACTGTATTTATAATATGTTCAATTGAGGTTTTATTAATAATGCAAGTGACTATATTTTGACCCTGTGTTAAGATACAGACACCCCCCATCCCCATACAAATAGTATAACCTGTTAATTGTGCATATACTGATTGTAACTTGTCAGTGGTCTAGAGGAGGACATGTGAAATCTCTGGAGGATCCAGAGGTTTCTCTCTTCAAGGGTAAGTATCCAAATTTCTATTTTAAAACTGCCTCGGGTTTGCTTTAATACATAATATGATAACATCCATCAATTCAGGTATATGATCATTTCATAGAATAAGTGATAAGTGGCGCTAAAGGCTGCTCTGTGCTCAGCATTTCACTCAGAAATCACTCAGGATTGCACGTAAAGTCCCCCTGTATTGCTCAAGGTGATTTATATAACATGCTGTGTGAGGCCAGCATTGGAACCCACATCTCCACAACTGAATTCCGTACCAGCTTTTGCACGATGCCAAGGAGATAAAAGTCCTGCATGCAGTGAGTCTTTTATCTCCTGGAATTAAATCAGCCCCAGTGAGTATTTTGACATCTTGCAGAGAAGTAGACACGTGTCCAAAGGGGGACTATGATGTGTGCTTGGCTGAAGAGGTGCTTTTTAAAAAGGTGTTTGAAGGTTTCAAGGCTTGATCAATGGGATGTGGAAAGAGTTCCAAAAGAGTGGAGAAGCTTGTGAGAAGTATGTATTCTTTAAATACTTTCAATCGCTAGGAACCTAGGATATGAAGATGCCTCTACATTGTCCCACACACTCAAGATGCTTCTATTTCATTAGTACAATCTTTCTATGTATGTAACCATTACCTGTGCCTTTACAGGTGGTAGGTTCTCTTTAATATATTAAACATTAAATTGGAAAAATGTGTTCCATATCTTTGTAGGTGATTTGGAGATATTGTGGCATCGGGGACACTGTGTGCGTCTTTACTGATTAACAAAATAATGTCTTTGTGTATCCTGCCTATACCCTTTTGTGGATAATGCGTAATTTATGCCAGTGAATGATGCCCACAGAGTTATGACAGGGTAATCTTTCAGCCCTGCCATATTTTATAAAAACAAATCCTCATGAGAATAGTACAAGCCTTCTCTCAGCAGCTAATCATATTGCCGACTTTCATATAAAATTTCTTATTTCGGTTATTTTCATTTCTTTAGAAATCTCCAAGATCAAATTGCAGCTACAAGCTCTTCATCTTTTAATCATGCTCCTGCCAGATGCCAACAGAGATACTGCCAAGGTAAACGAAATTAGAGACAGAATCACGGGATATTTGGATGCATTTCCTTTTAGGAGTGAGACGTGACTTCCCCTGCAATCATTTGACATACTTATTTTAAAGACGCCTATTGTTTCCCCACAAGAAGAAAATCCAGCAATTTCGCTTGGCAACAGTTGACAATAAATCAGAGAGGTTCTTTGACTAAAACCAGAGCAGGCACTGCAGACAGATGCTTTTTAGTTTAATAAGACTTCAAGATGAAATATTATTCCCTCTTACAGCCACTGGCTTAATTAGGGTGATAATGGTAGTGTGATTAATATTACGAACAGATGAGAATGCAATTCCCATTATTTCTTCAAGGTATGTTTTGTTCCACTCTCCGATATTCTTGAGGGAAGCCGTATGTAACTGATCCTCACCTCATACTTCTGTTATTTCAGCCCTTCTCCGTTGCTGACAGTGGTTAGTTTGAAAAGCTTGGTTAACATATCTGACTGTGCATGAAATCCCCCCCAAAAAGTATCCTGTCCCTCATGGCCAGAAGATGTACTACCCAGCTGAGGGTGACTCATGTTGCTGCCATCACTCATCACCTCCGGCCACTAATGTACGCTGAGAGCTCTGCACGACTTGCTTGGAGAGAAGGAAGTTTGCAGAGATAGAAGACTTGGCACGAGCAGCATTTGACTGGGAATTAATAAGACTGAATATATTATGAGTTTACACAGGGTTCTTTGTCTTAGAGTGTTCTTTGTTTAGGCAGGAAGAGGGTGCATCCTTCTACTCATGAGTCTTGGCAATAAAGTACAGGCAGTCCCCTATTTTAGAAACTACTTGAGTTACAATTTTTTATACATGCAAACATAATTGCCTCCATGTATAAATATACATTACTGTTTTTTTAGTACACATTTTTGGTATTACATGTTACACTATTGTATAAACTGTTGGAAGTAGTTTGAAAACAAATTAAAAGCACGTTGAAAACAACCCAAAAAACATACTTTATACTCGTAGTTCTCAAACTTTTTTGGGTGAGAGAGGTTTTTTTGCAAGGCACCCTCAACAAAAATAACTACTGAAATGCCATTATGACCCCCCCACACACAAGTAGCTAGTGATGCTTATTAGGCAGCATCCCCCTCCAAGTAGTCAATGATTGCCCCCACCCCCCCTGCCGCCTCGGCAGCAATCTCCCTCTAAATAGTCAGAGACCCCACATTAGGCAGCATTACCACCTCTAAAAAGTCAGTGATCCCCCATTATGCAGCACCCCATCCCCCAAATGAACATAAGGATGAAGAGTCAATTTTGTAGAGCACATAGACATTTCCTCATATGGGCCCTGCAGTTAACACCCCCTTTAATTATGCAGCATCAACTCAGCACCCACTCCAGATTGTAAGTGACCTCCATTAGCTGGACAAACATTTTCTTTCTATCCAGGCCAAGCTGCACTGATCCATTGCTCCACCCCGATTCCTCTGATGTCCAACTTCAACCATGGCTGCTGGGACTAAAGGTTAACTGGTAGGTAATGCAGCCGCATTGTATATCAATGTGCGGTTGCATTACCTGATGGCAATGCACAAAAAAATGGGCATGAAAACTGAGGCACCCCTGGGAGGTGCTCGAGGCGCTCCAGGGTGTCGCGGCGCCCAGTTTGAGAACCCCTGGTTTATACTATAAGTCCAAATCCAGAGTTATGCAAAAGTAAATCATTTATCCACAAATCAACCTACAAACAAACTCCTGGAATGTAACCTGTTTGTAAGTAGGGGACCACCTGTAATTGAGAAACAGTGAAACTCCTCACAGCAGACATATAGTAGCTCACAAAAGTGAATAAACCTCTCACATTTTTGTGAATATTTTATTATATCTTTTCATTATGTGTTTACAACACTGAAGATATGACACTGTAAAACAACTCAGCACATAGTCATTTATGTCTAAACTGTTGGCAACAAGAGTGAGCACACCCCTACATGAAGAATTGTGCTTAAAGTGTAAATACTTTATGTGCCCACCATTATTTTGCTTTAACTCTCTTGGCCATGGAGTTCACTAGAGATCTCGGGCTCCTCCACCTTCCGTTTGAGGATGACTTACAGATGCTTAATAGGATTTAGGTCTGGAGACATGTTTGGTCATTCCAGCACCATTAACCTCAGCTTCCTAGTAATGGTAATTCAGTGTCATTCATTGAAAATATATAATAATAATAATACATATTTTGATATAATAACTATAATATATGTAATAAATAATAATAATATTTATAAAAATGTGAGAGATGTGCTCATTTTTGTGAGAATATATATATATATATATATATATATATATATATATATATATATATATATGTATATATATATATATATATATCTTACAGTGATACCTGAGCCCAAAAATCATTTTTTTATGTTTTTGCCTCCGTTTAATGCTGAGCCATTCATTTTGGCACAGAAACATTAACTTCTGATAATGCATGTGTTCAGCATGAAGGGGCCACAGGAGGCTAGTGGTCACCACTTAGGAGTTGCAGGACTGGGTAAGGAACACGCATAGAGTGGTTGGTTTATTATCAGGTATGCTCAATTGTTTGGCAGTTTTTGATGCATGATGACGGAGGGATATATAAGCCTTGATCACTAGTCCATACAGTTGATTATACACTCTATCCCTACTTCATGATTAAATAATTGCACATTATTTTGTGATTTATTGCAGATACTACTTTCTTGTGTATATGGTGTTTTTTTAGTTGTTTTTAATATTTGGGATATGTTCCTTAATCAATTGTTATTTGACTTTTTGCAAGTGCTTTTGGTGGCTTTACTTTGGAATATACGTTGCCTATATGGATGCTTTTTTGGTTTAATAGGAGTTAACATGCCCATGGCAACTGCCGATCAATGGGCTTATTGCTCTTGATTTGTTTTTTTTATATTAATAATGGCAGTATTTGTATAATGGCAGTATTTGTATAGCGCCTTTCTCCTGTCGGACTCAAAGCGCTTGCGAGGCAGCCACTAGAGCGCACTCAGTAGGCAGTAGCAGTGTTAGGGAGTCTTGCCCAATGAACTCCTTACTGAATAACTGGCTTACTGAACAGGCAGAGCCGAGATTCGAACCCAGGTCTCCCATGTCAGAGGCAGAGCCCTTAACCAGTACACCATCCAGCCACTGCTGGATGGTGAAAGTGACAGTGTCACAATAAAAATGTTTTTTTTTCTGTATTGAAGTTTTAACCCCTGACAAGCCAATTAGCCCCTTGTGTCGCCTATACTTGGCATTAAAATCTGTTGACACCTGAAATGACTGCCACCCATAGCAAGTGGATGAGATCACTGGGGCAACAGTTTGGGGACATAACGCTGTATAGATGCATCACTGTGCTGTTGCCTAGTGATGTATCTGTACAGCACTGGAGTCCCCAAACTGTGCGCGCTAGCGATCGCATCCAGACGCATGGGCTGGCGATAGTGGTCCATTACATGCACAACTAGTATCAAAATATGCCATATGGGGATCATTGTATTCGGAACAAGCCAAAGAATATACTTTAGGGTGTTTTAGAACTGTGACACCTGTCATGTGAAAAATAGGAAGGCTAATAAACGGAATGTGTATTTATATATATGTTGATGGTTAAGTATTAAAAAAAAACAGAACCTGAAGTCCTGACCTCATTCCAACAAAGTGTTGAAAGGAACAGGAACCAACAGTTTATGCAAGCGACCTGCCAGGGCTCAACATCCCTGAGGTGAAACTGTTATTTATGGAGGAATGGGTTAAAGTGTCTCCACACCACTGTGCAGAGCTTATTAACCGGGACTGGAAGTGCTTAAAGTACACGTGTAGTCCGAAAAAAAAACCTGTTACTAACCTCAGTAGGGGAGCGTCTGTGGATGGTCCAGAAGCTTCTCCAGACTTCCTTTGCCCCTCCGGCACTGTGCTGTGAAAAATAGGAAGGCTAATAAACGGAATATGTATTTATATATATGTTAATGGCATAAGTATTAAAAAAAAAACAGAACCTGAAGTCCTGACCTCATTCCAACAAAGTGTTGAAAGGAACAGGAACCAACAGTTCATGCAAGCAACCTGCCAGGGCTCAACATCCCTGAGGTGAAGCTGTTATTTATGGAGGAATGGGTTAAAGTGTCTCTACACCATTGTGCAGAGCTTATTAACTGGGACTGAAAGTGCTTAAAGTACACGTTGTAGTCAGAAAAAAAAACAGTTACTAACCTCAGTAGGGGAGCGTCTGTGGATGGTCCAGAAGCTTCTCCAGACTTCCTTTGCCCCTCCTGCACTGTGCTGGGACCCGCTTTAGAATCTTAGACATTAAAGTTGAAGATTGGCCATGCTCCCCACCATGACGTGGCCACACTGTGCAGGCACAAAGTACAGCCCTCACCTGTGCAGTGGCACAGAGACGCTTGTGCATGGCTTTTATCTTCACGCCTGTGCAGCTCCATGCTACTGCGCACGAGTAAACCCAGTGCGACCGCGCTGGTACATGGAGGGGAGCACAGCCACAATGATGGCAAGCTGCGGAAGGTGGGTGTGGGTGGAGTCCTTGAGGATCGGGTAAACCTATGGAGCACCTATAGCTTTCCCCCTATTGACAGTATATAAGCTTTTTTTGTAAATAAAAAGTTAAAGATATACCGGTAATTTAAATGTAGCTATTGCTGCTCAAGAAGATAGGGGGGAAAACTGTTACTGAAATCAAGGAGCCACATACTTTCGTGACACACAGATTGATATATAAGATCCAATCATTTTACTCAATAAATAAACAAACAAGCATAATGTTTGAGGTCTGATCATCTAGTTTTAGGACTGTGGAAACCAGACTATAACCAGACTGTGGAAACACAGAACTATTGAAAATTCAGAAGGGTTGATGAATTTTCAGGAACCAGTATAAGCGGCAGTGTTACTTTATGCTGCATTTCTTGACTGGATTTTCTCCTTTATTTTTCAGGCCTTGCTGCATTTCTTAAAAAAGGTTGTGTCAAACGAAGAGAAGAATAAAATGAGTCTGTGGAATGTGGCTATGATTCTTGCACCAAATTTATTTATTAACAGAGGAAGAAGTGCCAATCAAGAAGAAATGAATTCAGCCGCCCCCACAGCACACATTGTTCGTCTTTTAATTAGGTACCAGGATATTTTATGGACGGTGAGAAAACATTTATTTTTATAGTGACACATGTTGCCAAGTGAAATAAGGATGTGATTCAGTTGAATGGGAAGCATGGAGGCAGAGGTGCATGCTGAGAGACATTTGGTTTTTCAGGTAACATGTGGTATCTGACTCTGCACAGAAGGAATGTACAGACTAGTCACCTGCCCCACTATGACATCCTTTCCTGTGACCCAGATAACTGAAAGGAAATACAGTGTGAGGGGAACAACAATACCAACAACCTTTTTCCTTGTAATATGTACATTTTACAATACTTCATTTTACCTCATACAACAGCCCTACACAGCCAATCCCCTGTGCAAGCTGTGGGTTTGGAGGCAACTAGGCACACCCATAGCATTTTTTTTTTCAAAGAATAGCTACAAATTGGCTTCAAGGCAGGGGCGTAACTAAAAAGGCAGGCCCAGAGAAACTTTCTCCCTCGCTTTTTGCACAGGTTAACTGAGAACCAATGTTATTCAATTGGCTAGTGCACACTGGAATGTTTTTTCCCCATGCAGATAAAAACAGACAGCAGTGAAGCACTGCACTCATTTTCTCTATCAATTACATTAGCTTCTGTGATAAAGCGTGCATGTTTTCACACATACAGACACACATGGGGCTTGATTCACAAAGCCGTAATAACTAGCTAGCGTTTTGAGCGCACTGTAACATGCACAACTTTTTTGCAACCAATCGAGAATTTCCGTGTTTGTGCGCAAAAATTTGTGATTGTGCGTAAAAACCAGTTACGTGCGTTATAGCGCGCGCAAAACGCTAGCGCAACCGTGATGAGAGTTATCACGGCTTTGTGAATCAAGCCCATGGTGTGTAGAAAACTGACAGATGAGTGTGCGCCCAGCCTCAGCTTCATATTACACTCACCCCATCCTATACTCACCCTGATGGAGCAGAACTGGCTCTGCAGGCTCCTTTGGCAGCATTGCTACAGTACACAGCACTTGGGGAGGGGGTGGGGAGGCTGGGGGCCCTATTCAGTGTACAGCTCTATTCAGTGTGTCCCTATTCAGTGTGCTACAGGGTGTTGTGTACATCGCCTTGCTGTATACAACACTCTGCTGCACACTGAATATGTACCATCTACAAATCTTTGTCTACAAAACTTTGTATGATTCCTTATCAATGGCTGAGCAGATGCAGTCATTAGAACAATTGTGCAGGGAGCTGAAAGCTCTTTCTCTCTGCATCTTTAGTTGTCAGTCTTTCCCCAAGGGCCCCCTTGCTGCTCACTGAATAGGGACTGTCTACAAATCTTTGTCTACAAAACTTTATATGATTCTTTATCAGCAGCTAGGCAGACGCAGTGATTAGAACAATTGTGCAGAGGGCAGAAAGCTTTTTCTCTCCATGCACTTTGTTGTCAGTCTCTCAGTACAAGCACAGAAGAACTAAAGTGGGGTATAATCAAGCACAAACACTGGGATTAACCGATCCCTATTGGCCCCTTCGAAATACTGGTAATATAATACCTAAAACATAACTTGTAATGGACAATGTGTAAAAGTAGGGCTATAACACCATCACCATCAACAACAAACATAAAAGGAGGGGATATGTCAATTTTTCGAGTGTGTGATCATTACAGCCTTGAGATGTAGTACACTGAGTGAGCAAATAAACCTGGATGTGAATCGCCCAGGGAACAGACCCTCCCTCAAGGACAGAAGTGAAGCGTAAATTGATCATGCAGTCATAAGTAAATGACTGGTCTCAACGCTCAGAACTAATCATCGAGTTTGCCATGCATCAGTATAGTAACCCAGGGCTGTACCTGACCATAAATACGTTGGATCACATCAGATCTCCATTCCCATGTACAGCCTAGAAAACTAGGACACAAACATCACCACCTCACTAGCAGAAAATCACCCAATAAATGTACATGTTTCACTTCATTAGGAAATGTAAGCTTCGTCAGAAAAATAATAAAAGGGTGCAGTGCTCAAAAGTGCATTGTAAGGTAACACAACAAGTATAGCCCAAGTCAGAGAGGCTCTGAAAAGAAACTTCTCCCCCACAGTTCCTGCGGCTTCCTTTATTCTATCACGCCCCGCCCCCCAACCCCCTTCCCCGGGTCTGCATCCATGATTGTTACGCCATTGTTCCAATGGTATACGTTTTTACAGAATAGTTCATATTTTGTGATTCATAGATATTTAAATGGAATTTGATAGAACTGAGGCAGCACCAAATATGGTAACAGTTGTGAAATGAAGATGGGCGTGTAGAAACTATACACAGGTGGGATCATCATATACATCCTGGTATGTTTACATTTATAAGTAAACTGCACTATGGCTCTGCATTTCCTCATTTATTCATTCTTTTAGAATACTGTCTTTGTTTACTTAACTAGCTTAGTATAATAACAAGGACAGCTATATTTAACCACTTTACCCCCGCGCGTACGTATTTCTCCGCCTCTTTTTCCATCCTTTAACAACCAGGGACGGAGAAATACGTACTTTCCGCGTTCCCGACGCTGTCCGCGCTCCCGCTCGTTAACACGCCGCCCGCCGCTAGTAAACACGCCGCCGCCCGCTCGCCCAGAGATCAATGAACGGGAAAATCCATTCCCGTTCGTTGATCTAAGCCCCGCAATGATCCGCTGCTCTCCTATGGGCAGCGCGATCATTGTGAGAAAAAACTCACGTGTCCAGCCTCCTTATACTTCCTCCAAGCTTCCGGAAGGAAGCTTGGAGGTCGCATTAAAACAAAAAGTTACTGTGGCCATCTTGTGGCCAAATGGTAAACTACACCCTACACATTTTTCACATACAAATAAATGACTTTTACACATAAAATTAACTCATTACCTCCCACACTCCCCATTTTTTTTTTTTTTGTAATTAAAAAAAAATTAAAAAATTTACAATTAAAAAAAATACATAAATAGTTACCTTAGGAACTGAACTTTTTAAATATTTATGTCAAGAGGGTATGGCACTGTTACTTTATAAACTATGGGCTTGTAATTAGGGATGGACGCAAAAATGAAAAAAATGCACCTTTATTTCCAAATAAAATATTGGCGCCAAACATTGTGATAGGGACATAATTTAAATGGTTTTATAACCGGGACAAAAGGGCAAATACATTTCATGGGTTTTAATTACAGTAGCATGCATTATTTAAAAACTATAATGGCCGAAAACTGAAAAATAATTATTTTTTTCCCCACATTTTTCCTATTTTCCCATTAAAACACATTTAGAAAAAAAAAATTCTTGGCATAATGTCCCACCTAAAGAAAGCCTAATTGGTGGCGGAAAAAACAAGATATAGTTCATTTCATTGCGATAAGTAATGATAAAGTTATAGACGAATGAATGGAAGGAGCGCTGAAAGGTGAAAATTGCTCTGGTGCTCAGGGGGTAAAACCCCTCAGTGGTGAAGTGGTTAAAGATGACATAAGCTCAGTATAGATTTGCAGTGGTGTTAAACAGGAGAGAGATGAGATAAACATGAGATAAGACAGGCAAGGCACAGAACATTTATATTGCAATTTTCTCCTGGTGGACTCAAAGAGCTTGAGCTGCAGATACTAGGGAGCACTCAGTAGGCAGTAGCAGTGTTACAGAGTCTTGCCCAAGGTCTCCTTACTGAATAGGTGCTGCCTTACTGAAAAGGAAGAGCCAAGATTTAAACCATGGTCTCCTGTGTCAGAGGCAGAGCCCCTAACATAAAGGTATAAGATAAACATGGTTACATGTAGTACCACATCTTTTTTTGAAATAAAGGATGCAATAAGCTGATTTTCTTACATCATACACTAAGGGAGGGAAAGCACTTGCATCTGTGGGAATCGCAGACGCTTCCCTGCAACAGTTTTGCCCCACAATTGTGCAATTTGCAGAGCATTGCAAATAGATTTTTTTTTATAGCAGCCATTGATTTCCATTAAAAAATTACATGCTTTGTGCGAGAAAGTAGTGCCGGTTGTACCTTTTTTTTTTTTATGCTATGTACCTTTTTTTATGCTATGTGGAATCGCATATACCTCCCAAAAATGCAACAACTACATAGAATATCATTATATGTGATTCTGCATTCGTTTTTTTTGTCTGTGCCAAAACGCTGCAGATTGCTCAAGTGTGACTCCTGCCTTAGGCCTCGTTCACATCTGCTGCGCTGAAAAACGTGTGAAAGCGCGTGGTAAAAAACGCATGCGCTTGTGCGCGCTTTAGTCCGCGTTTCTGTGCGTTGCGCTGCGCTTCTTTAAAGCACGTTTTGCTTACTGTAGCAGCAGCAGTTGTCAATAAAACTTTGTTTTTGTATGTAAATGTATTTTTTTCTCCAATTAGGGGTAAAAAACGCATGCGCTTCTATGCGCTTGTACGCGCTTCTATGCGCTAAAAAAGCGGACCCATTCACTTGCATTGCTGTGCGCTTTCCAGCTCAACGCACAGAAATGCCTGCAACACTACGTTTCTGTAACGCTGCTCAGCGCAGCGCATAGATGTGAACCAGCTACATTTAGTTACATGGAAAAATCAATACCTTGCTGAACGCACAGGGCTGTGCGCTGTGGAAAGCGCACAGAAACGGCCCTGATGTGAACGAGGCCTTAGGGACAAATGGTGACACTGACGAAAAGTCATCAATAATAACTTCCAGTTGACAATTAAAACTTTACGTTACACCCTCGTATAAGTAAATTAATTATTCAAAATAATACTAATATTATGTATGCTAAAGTTTGGATGTTTGGATGTTTGTTACTCAATCATGCAACAATGGCTGAATGGATTTGAATGAAATTTGTCACACACATTGTAAATTACCTGTAATAACATACAGGATACTTTTTATCCCCAAAACTGAAAAGTGAGCATAGACAAATACAAATTTAACTAACTGCAGCCATTCTTACACTGTTAATGGCAGGGTTCTCAAACGTTGCACAGTTGGTCACTGGGTGACTGGGATTACTATTCAGAAAAGTGGGTAGAGCCTACAAAAGCCAATCAAAATTCACCTATTGAATTTCAAGGGGAATATTTAATTGCTGCCAATGCCATTCTTTCACTGTTAATGGTACAAGCCTCAAACCTGGTACAGTTGGTCATTGCGTGACTGGGGTTCAAATTCAGAAAAGGGGTGGAGCCACAAACAGCCAATCAGATTTGTTTCATTTCAATTCAAATGATTGATGCCAAAGACTGCAACACTCAAAAACTTGGTCATTGAGTAATTGTGTGTTAGAGTTAGAAAAAGTGGGCGCAGCCAACACCAGCCAAATACATACCTGGGCAACGCCGGGTCATCAGTGGGCGGAGACAAATACAAATTTCCCTGGAAAATGTAAACTGCAACCATTCTTACACTGTTTATGGTAGGGTTCTCAAACGTTGCACAGTTGGTCACTGGGTGACTGGGATTAATATTCAGAAAAGTAGATGGAGCCTAAAAAAGTCAATCAAAATTCACCTATTGATTTTCAAGGGGAATATTTAATTGCTGCCATTCTTGCACTGTTAATGGCACAAGCCTCAAATCTGGTACAGTTGGTCATTGGGTGACTGGGGTTCAAATTAAGAAAAGGGGGTGGAGCCACAGCCAATTAGATTGTTTCATTTCAATGCAAATTATTGATGCCAAAGATCGCAAAGCTCACATACTAGGTAACTGAGTAATTGTGTGTTAGGGTTAAAAAAAAGTGGGTGCAGCCAACACCAGCCAAATACATACCCGGGCAACGCTGGGCCACCAGCTAGTGAATAATAATTTTAACAAATATTCGAATACAGTAATAATGCATACATATTACAACGTTGCTGGGCAGTTGTGAGAAGGGTGGCTCAGCCTGCTGCCATTGAAATTCCCATTCCCGGTGGCGTTAAATACTATTCCTCCTGGGAATCATTTCAACTGGGGGGGGTGAGGGTGCATAACTTGGGGTCCGGCTACTGGCAGCACCCAAATTACCAGTATGCAGCCATGGATTATAGCATTGCAGCTATAGCTGCACTGATACCACACGCTACACAGCACGCAGCATGTGCTGGAATGAGCTGTTTCGGTTATAACGGCATTACAATCTTGAAAATATATAGCGAGCTGTAGTATTGTACCATGCTAGATATCAGTTAAGGCAGAAGGCATGATACTATTTATTGACTTAAAGCGGATCCGAGATAAAAAAACTAACTATAACAAGTAACTTGTCTATATATCTTATCTAAAGTTTAGATAGTTTACACAGCAAATATAGCTGCGAACAGCTTTAATAGAAAATGATTATTTCTTCCTGTGATAGAATGACAGCAGCCATGTTGTTTGTAAACCTTACAGAGAGGCAGGCTTATCTGTATCTTGATCACTAAGCCTGTGAAATAAACCTAATCCCCCCTCCTCCCCTCTGCCTTTGAAATCAATGGCTAGTAACACCTCCCTCTCCTCCTGTCGAGACTGAGCTCCCATGAGCCCTTGCTACTGCCAAGGCTCTCTGAAAACCTGTGGGTGTGGTTTATTTAGTTTATAGGGAATTAGAGTATTAAAACAAAAACAAAAAAAGTATTTGGCTTGAGGAATGCCCTATAAACAATAGGAAAGGAACACAATTATGCGATGAGTAAAAGTTCACCTCGGATCCACTTTAAGTTTAAATGATTAAAAAAGTACAATTTCAGTATATAGTAACAACTTCTGCAGACTTGTATTCTGTGTACACAGAAGACATGAATATATACTGAAAGCCTACTCTCTGAATGAGAGAATACAGCATGTAGAGTTACTAGGAAGAGGAGTAGTCTGTAGACAGATGTTATTTTGATACTCCCATATTTGCCAACAGTCACTGGCAGCATTTGCTGACATTTATATTGCCAGAGATGATAACAAATGTTGCAGACAACAGATGCTGGTGGATATAGTCTGGTGGATTTGTAGTGAATCTGAATTTGGACAAAAGAATGAGCAGATCTGCATAAGAAAGAGGAATGTAACTTTGTACGCTCTACAAATGAAACATGTCACTGAAAGTAGATTTTAAAATAAACCTGTCAAAGAAGGATAAAGAGATGAACATCCTTATTCCCTTAAAAACAAAAATGCATGTTCTTGTCTGAGTGAAAATAAAACTACGTTGGCTTCTGATTTCCCTCAGGACACGTTTCCACTTGAGTGGAAACCGCCGCGAATCCGCAGAGTTTCCCCACAGGTGAATAGTGCTGGGAAACTCTGCCATAGCTTGCAATGGTAACGCTGGCCGAATCGCTACCGCTAGCGATTCGGCTGGCTTTTCCATCCGAATCGGCGCGGGAGGCTGTGGATCCCATAGCCGTGCATGGCACGACTGATGGGATTCGTCTGCTTTCCCCGCAGACCCGGAAGAGCCGGCTCGCGTCTCGCAGACGCACGCCGCTCAAGTGGAATCGCACCCTCATTGTCATAGGACTTGTGAACTGTGCTTACAACTGTAGCTTTTTACTTACCTGGGGCTTCTTCCAACCCCCCCGTAGTCCTTGTGGCCCTTGGCGTCCCCTGGCTCTCCTTCATTCTCCCACTGGTAGCTTCGTAAAAAGCTAGTTGTCTGTGCATGCGCAGCCCCATCTGCATGCCCATCTCCATGCGTGGTTCAGTTTTCACAAACTAGACATGTGCAGGGGAGCATGATCAAGAAGGGCATGCGGACAGGACTGCACATGCGCAGTCGACGTGACTTGTGACAAATTTAAACTGAGGATTGAGAAGTCGATGCTAGTCTAGTTGAGGGGACCTCATTGGCTAATGTCTGCTCCCTGCTCATGGCAATTTCATTGCATCCACTAATTTTTAAGAAATAGAGGAGCCAGCAAGAAACAATGATGCTAATATTGCACATTAGGACCCTTGTTTGTGGCATTCAGTCACTGGGCTTCAGCCAAGGCTTTACTAAACTTATTCAGCTGGTGCAGTAGATAGTGTTTCCTGTTGGATCCCCTAATTAGTTGTTGCTACCAAATTGCTTTGAGCAGAAAGTGGCCATGGGTCCCCTTAACTAGACTACCTGGTATTTCTTATTAGCATAATTGAGGTGTAGATAATTGAGAATACAACTGTGACTGTTTATTAGGAGACCTCACGACTGAAAGTACAGATTTACACCATACAAAGGTGTCAGTCTGCACAATCTGCAGGCTTTGAGTTGTAGTTGAGATTCATGACACATCTCTCTAACTCGCGGCAATAGCTGAACACACAGAGAGGCATGAAGTTTACAGGAACTCAGAGACCTCCAGTTCTAAACGTTTGTAATGCAAACCAGGTCCACCGTCTCAGCTGGACTATAAAATTAAAATCCCTCTAGTGGTCACAGATCAGGGCTGCCAGCAAGCTTCCAGCAGGAAAAGCCTGCAAGGTATTTAGGTAAAGAGACTATAAAAGGTCTGTATAACAGCATATACGTTTTACGGTTTCATACTCTATTTCCTGCCTTAATTCAGGTCCCAGCCTTCCTGATTTCTCAAGTGAGGAAAATGAATGAAGCAGCTCTGAATAATAATAAAAAGCAGCTAATCTTTGATAAGAGTGTGAAGAGGCTATTGAGGAGGAAGACCATGGAGCGTGAGCGACCCGAGAGGAGAGAGGTACGTTTCATGTCTTTGTCACTACATTATATATGAGATCTTCATCTCCCTTGGCTGGAATTAAGGCATGTTTGGGGTCACCAAGACGTTCTAATTACCAGAGGTATCAGGTGATGGGCAATACCTAGACTGTGCTTTCAGTGAAGAAACATTTCACATTTCTTATTTCAAATTATGGTATATATACATATGTATGTATGTATATATATATATATATATATATATATATATATATATATATATATATATATAGTTACAAGTAGAGTGGGCATTGCTAGTAGCCTGAGTAGCCATGGAGTAGCCATGGGGATTGCTAGGGGCAGAGTGCGGGGGCATAGCAGTAGCCATAGCATCTGCTATGGGGCCCTGAAGTAGAGGGGGCACAGATGGTACTTGAGGTTTTCACTGTAAACATTCTTGTGTTCCTTCTCCCTCTACTTTTATCTTACATGCAGATGGACTGTATGCAGTGAAGATAGCATGAGAATGTAAATGGCCCAATTAACTCACATCCATAGGGCAGGCGGCATTGCTCAAGAGTATTTGCATAATCTCTAGTTCCACCAATGGCAGAGTGCTGGGTTTTCAGCTATATTTGTTATATAGGCCCTGGCACAGGGCTATTATATAGCCCAACATTGGCTTTTTGGCTACATAAATGAATTTGGTCACTGGCTCTTAGCTGTTATATAGCTTAGTAATGGCTATATTTAATAAGAGCACCAGCGTTTTGCTATGATATGGCTTTGTCCTGGCCTTTTGGCTATATATATAATATAGGCTCTAATTCTGGGTGATTTTGTAGCTCAGCACTGGTTCTTCGACTAAACAGATTAATTTGGGCACTGGTGATTTGGCTGTGTAATAGCCTGAGGTCCATAACCATGACACAATTTTTCAGATGATTTTCTTTGCGACAAACAATATTTTTCACAATATCACATAATATGAAAATTAACAATGTTTTACAACACAAACCACACGTGGTGATTGTTCATTTTTAAATGACTGCCATGCTGTATCATATTGCGGAGGATTGTTCCGATCCCCATTGACTTTTGCAGTAATTTGCCAAAATCGTGTAAACGATCATTTGTTTTCGTGGTCACCAACTTCGCTTGCAGGTTCGGCCAGATGGATTGGGAAATGATCATTGGCAGAGATTCATCTGGAAGCTTTACTAGATATTTGACCTGGCACAATTATTTGGCAGTGGGAGTGAACAATTGGTTGTGTTAGAGGTTAGGTTTAGCCTTAAATTTTAGGAGAACTTGGGTAAAGGGAAGGTTAATTTTAAGGGTTTGGAGGTTTGGGTTATGAATAAGGAATAGATATATTAACAGTAAAGGGGAGGTTAGTGTTTGCTATCAGGAAGGAGTTTTTATTAGAGGGAAGTTATGGTTAGGTAGCAGGAAGGGGTTTTTATTAGGGGGTAGGTCAAGGTTAGGTAATGAGATGGGGGTTTTATTAGAAAGGAGGTTGGCTCTCACACCCCTGTACATGATTATATGACCAGATGGGAATCTGCTTTGTCCACTTCCATATCATTAGAGGAATGGGAGGATATTTGGAATAACGCTAAACTCTCATCTATCTGTATACAAATTAGGGGAAACATATATAAAATCTTATTTCGATGGTACTTGACTCTGGATACCCTCTCGCACATTTACCCTAACATCTCAGATGTATGTTGGAGGGGATGTGGCGAGAAAGGCACCACTGAACACATCTTTTGGTTCTGCCCTATAATAGTCCCCTTGTGGCAAGAGATCCAGTCCCTAATCTTTGATCTCTCTGGTGTACTCATTCCTTAAGATCCCCTACAAATGCTCCCAAGCAAACCTATTCCTGACATCAATAAACACACCATGCAACTGATCACTAATATCTTAACGGCCACCAGACTATCCATAGCCAAGGCTTGGAACAATATTGCTCCCCCAACATTATCAGACGTAATAAATGAGGTAAATTGGACTAAAACGATGGAGCAAATGACAGCATCCCTAAGAGACACTGATGGCAAATTCCATAAAATATGGGACCAGTGGCCATACACACCCTCAGACTATAACCCTCCTTAAATCTTCTCTGTGATTGAGAAAACCCAATTCGAGATCCCTCAACTACACGTTCTAGACTACAGGCTCTCTTAATTCAATAAAAGGCCCACCCACTCCTAAGTTTTTACGTATATGCTGGACTTATCTGTATGGCTTGTTGACCAACGTGAATCTCCCTATAATCTTTAGATATTTAGTGTTTCTTTTAGGTTACATTCTCAATAGTTACTGTAAATTCTCTTATATGTTCTACACACTGTCATAGGCTTTATCAGCTCTCTCAATACTTTGAAATATCTAACGGGACTACATGAACTCACTTATCATCTCTCACCAAACTTCAGGAATTTATTATGGAAGACTCTTATTCCCTGCTTATTCCTGACTATGCCAACATGAAGAAATGCCTTTGACAACTGTAACATGTTTTCTTCTTTTCTGCGATGTTAATGTTTACCTTTAATAACAATAAAACAAAAGTGTGAAAAAAAAAAGAAAGGTTAGAGTTAGGTACCAGGAATGAGGTTTCAATGGAGGGAAGGTCAGGGTTATACTGTATATCAGCTATATATCAGGAATGTGATATTTTAATAAAATACACAATCCAGCTTCTTCCCTCTCCATTCAACTGATTAGCCTATTACCACCTGCAGGTTCCATGGATCTAGTCTTTCATATTAGTTGGTGGGGTGATTTGTTCAGTTATTCAATTGTCCTGCTTTGAACATGGAGACAGAGTCATCTGCTATCTACACTGCTGTGCTTTCTAGAGCCAGAAAGAGTAGCAGATGAAATGAACAAGCAGTAAAAGTACCTGCAAGGGCAGACAGGTCGGGGCAGGTATCAGAATAGAGGAAACATATGGAGCTCGAGAGGCTCAGTTAGGAAAGAATACTTTATAGGTTCCCTTATCTTATACGCTCACAAATGAAGCTATTCTGGAAAGACAGACTAAATAGTTTGCAATTATTCCACTAAAGACATTCACAGTTGGAGAAAAGAGGAAAGCACAAAATCTGCAAGTTGAATATGAAATGGATACACTCATTGGTGTGATTCTCCAGTAATTGTAAGAACTTTGGAAATGAAAGGCTGCTTTGAAGAAAATGTACAGTAAATATTTACGCTTGAATGTGTATATGTATATGGAACAAGCATATGACTTTGATAAGCCATTGATGTAATGTAAAGAAGTAGGATAAGGCAGGAAGTTAAGTGAGATCAGAAGATCTGTCTGTGTAAAACCGACATGGGATCAGCGCAATCATAGGATATTTACATTATGCAGAGTTTCCTTTATGTATTCTTCCATAACAATCTGAGTCCTACATGACTTCACCTCTCATGCTCCCTTGTACCTCTTGTGTCTCCCTGTGTTCTCCTCTGTCCCCCTTGTGTCCTCCTCTATGCCTCTTTGTGACCCCATTGTGTCCTCCTCAATGCTCCATTGTGCACCCCTGTGCCCTCCGTTTGTCCCCCTGAGTCCTTCCCTGCATGGGCTTAGTACAAGGGAGTCCCTGACATTGTGGCAGGTTGGAGGTTTGTATTGGCAGCTGGCAGGCATTCACAAGTCAGGAACTGCCTGCATTTGGACTACAAGATGCAGTGACCCCCCCCCACACACACACACACACACACACACACACACTTTTGGGGGAGAAAAAGTGAGTTTTATATATAATATTATAACAATATATATATATATATATATATATATATATATATATATATATATATATATATATATAGTATAACAGTATATTATATTATTATAAATATAATATTATTATGATTACAGTGTATTACTGTTATTTTTCAACTAAGGGCTTGTAATTAGTGATATACAGTAGTATAAAGAGACACAAAATAGAAAAAAATCTACCTTTATATCCACATAAAATATTGTCACTCAATACATTGTACTAGGGACATTCTTTCAACGTTGTAATGGCCCAGACAAATAAAACATGTGGGTTTTATCAACAGTTGCACGTTTTATTTTAAACCTGTAATGGCTGAAAATGGAGAAATAATTATTTTTTTCCTATTATTCCCATTAAAATGCATATCAAATAAATTAATTCTTAGCAAAGCTTACCACCCTAAAAAAAGCCCTGTTTGTGGCAAAGAAAATAAGCTATAGATTATTTATGTGTGATAAGTAGTGATAAAGTTATTGGTGAATAAAAGGGAGGAGCGCAGAAAGGTGAAATTGCTCTGGTACATAAGGGGAAAATCCCTTAGTGGTGAACTGGTTAATGAAACCTGACGTGAAAGGGATATGGTGGCTAATTAACAATGCAGATTGCCAGTCAGTCCTGCCAGTCCTCTGTCTCTAATACTTTTAGCCATAGACCCTGAACAAGAATGCAGATCAGATGTTTCTGACAAAAATCTGACAGGTGTGTAATTAAGACAGTACTGAGGTCAGATTGATCACCAGGACTGCCAGGCAACTGGTACTGTTTAAAAGGAAATAAATATTGCAGCCTCCATATTCCTCTCGCTTCTGGTTCACTTTAAGCCACAAAAGATCTTTGGTGAGTGTTTGTAAATACCAGTGTACTGTCAGCTGAAAGCAAGTATTTTTAGAATTTTCGCGGCTCATGTCAAGGCTAATTTATGTTTTGTCCATCATCATTGATAAGCCCATCAAAGCAAAACCTCCTTTGCGATGGTTATTACAGCTGTGCTTTGCTTTTATATTTCAGCACTGTGATGTACCTGAAGGAGTGATAAGGGTTTACGCTCCGTTGCACTCAAAGGTTTCCATGGCAATCCAGCTGAACAGTCGGACTAAAGCCAAAGACATCCTGGCACGGTTTCACTGTGAAAACAGGTGTAAAGAGATGCTCCTTTCTCTATTGTCCTGCCTTATATCAGCACTGTGTGACGTATAACTCTAGCTGCTGCCTTTTACGCTGTGTGATGATGCTGATGATTTCTCAGTTTTATATTAGTTTCTCTTCTCAACTTCTTAAAGAGAACCCGAGGTGTGTTTAAAGAATGTTATCTGCATACAGAGGCTGGATCTGCCTATACAGCCCAGCCTCTGTTGCTATCCCAAATCCCCCTAAGGTCCCCCTGCACTCTGCAATCCCACATAAATCACAGCCGTGCTGTGAGGCTGTGTTTACATCTGTAGTGTCAGTCTCGGCTGCTCCCCCGCCTCCTGCATAGCTCCGGTCCCTGCCCCCGTCCCTTCCCTCCAATCAGCAGGGAGGGAAGGGATGCAGGCGGGGACTGGAGTTCTGCAGGAGGCGGGGAGAGCAGCAGACTGACACTATAGAGATAAACACAGCCAGCTCTGACAAGCTGTTTGTCAGCAGCGTGGCTGTGATTTATGAGGGATTGCAGAGTGCAGAGGGACCTTAGTGGGGTTTGGGATAGCAACAGAGGCTGGGCTCTATAGGCAGATCCAGCCTCTGCATGCAGATAACATTCTTCAAACCCACCTCGGGTTCTCTTTAATGTATGTATAAGGGATATCATTTTTCGTAGCCAGCAGATGGCAAGTTCCAAGCAAGAGTCCTAAATGTGACAGATTTACCTACACTTGTCAAGAAATGGCATCAGATCAAACAGATTAGTTTAGTAATAGAGATTTAAATCATTCTAATTATCCAGCAGTGATTATTTTTTTTTCTTTTAACTGAGTTTATTGAGATATGTCTCAAGAAAACAACAACAGGAAATATATACTTACAATACAAGGAAATCAGACAATCAAATGTCCAGCAAACATCAAGACATTAAATCACAAGGAAAAATATTCCTGTTTTATGTAGATAATAAGTGTAAACATAAGACAATAGAATCCTGCAACAAGGTCACTGTAAATAACAAAAAAAACAATATATGAAAAGGCCTGGTTTACACTGGATGGATGAAAAATTAATCTGTGTAAAAACTGATCTGTGAAACTAGTTTTTCATCCATGACCCTTTGTTCCATTATGGAGCGGTCCATCGCTCTGGATTTATCGCAGCCTCCCCATACTTGCAGTCCATTTTGCAGAGCGCGCCAACTGATCCATTCTAGCGGAGCAATATGAATGGATCCTCTTGATTTACATAGGATTCGTTCAACTCCGTTAGGGTCAGTTTTGTTTAAGCTGCACTAAACGGACCGTTTTTAGTCCCAATGTAAAGCGGGCTTAAAGAAAACCTGAAATGAAAATTAAAAGTCAAAATAAGCATACACAAGTCATACTTACCTCCGGTGTAGTCTACTCCTCAATCTCTTTTTCCTCTCCTGCGTCCTGTTTGTCCACTGTGATCAATGGAATTCTCCGTCCTCCATTTTGAAAATGGCCATTACACCATAACAGCTTTCTGGTCAACACACAGTTAAACTGCAACATCACCCACTTGAGCCATAGGGAAACATGGACACATCAGTTCTCCTCTCAACTGTAACTGACAGCAACTGATATATAACTGAGAGCAACTGATATATTTCAGTTCTGACAAAATGTTGTCAGAACTGGAAGGGATCATTGTCAGAAGAAAATGGTGAGCTTCTGAGAGGAACTAATGGCAAGGTAACTATGTAATGTTCATTTGAAGTTACCTCGAGTGTTTATTTTAAATAATTTTACTCAGTACAGGTTCTCTTTAAGACCAGCGGTCTCCTAATAAATGATAAATCAAACAAATCTAATAGGTCATGAAGCAGTAGTTAAGCTTGATTTTGACCATGCACCCCAGTTCATTTGGTATTTAATATAGAGTCTGTCATGGTGTGATGTATGAAAGCCATCAACCGCACTTCCTCTGTTCTACCCAATACTTGATCAATTAGGAGATTAGCTGATCTCTAATGTCTAGCTATTACCCATGGATGGAACAAATACATGTAAAATATGCTCTTCTCCATTTCTCTGGGAATGTAAGATTATGTGTTAGCAGTAAGACGTGATATAGTTAAATCCATATTTGAAGAAAGTAGCTGGGTCAAGTGAGTCCACTGGGCAAATCAGATGAACGTCTTACCAAGAAACTGCCCCCAGTTTCAAGTGGTATATAATCAGAATCAGAATCATTTCAGAATCAGAATCATTTATTTCGCCAAGTACAACGGGGGTTGTACCCGGAATTATTTTTGGCACATACAGGGTCGGTGATGGTACGGTAACAGCAGAATCATAAGAAAACAAAAGGTCGTTTCAAAGATATACACGCAGACATCATGTTACAAAAATTTACACGTTGCACATTACCCAAAACTTAAGCAAGATGGGTCCGTCTGAGTGCTATGTCGAGCGGAGCTGCCTCTACACTCTGTGTGGCGCTCACTGCTCTGCAGCAATAACAGACATCCCACCGCATGTCATGGAAAATGCAGGTGTGAGAGAGAAGGAGAAAAAGAAAAGGAGCGATAGTAGACAGTGAGAATGAAAGCAGTGGAAGGCAGGACCCCCCAAGATTGCAGCGCAACCCAGTCCATTCAAATGTCCCACCTGGCAGGCCGCGTTGGATCTGCAGCTGCTGCTCAGGTACTGTGCGGCAAGGTGCCAGTTCGGTGGGCCCCTGCCAGATGCCGGATTACTTAAGCCTGGCAGACCCCGTGGGGGAAGGTGGCAGCACTCGGTTGTTGGAGCAGGACCCCGGTAGCCAGGGTGGCCTCAGCAAAGTTCCTCTGTGGAGGGCCCACAGAGCAGTGCCTGCATCAGGTGAAGCATCTCCTGGGCCTATGTGGTGCTTGTGAAGGCTCTGGTGGCGGTGGAGGTGAGGGCCCGATGGAGAAGCGCTAGCAGCGGTGGGGGAGAGCAGCAGCCTACCGTGCCTGTTGCTGGGGCAGACGCAGATTCTTCGGTGGTGAGGAGCTCCCCATGTGCTGGTCCCAGACGCAGCTGCAGTACACTGGAGCAGCGGCTCGGCTGAGGGCCGGTGTGGTTGCTGCAGGGGCCGGGGACTCCTTCCCACGTGGTGTAATGTGCGTCGGAGTCCAGGGAGCCGGAGCGGTGTAGATGTCTCCAGGCTGTGCGGTGGCTCTAGCAGCGGAGGAGACCCGGACAGCCACTGTGAAGGAGCAGCGGTGGAGAGCCACAGAGGGCAGGGCTGCGCAGTGGTGGCAGATGAGATGCTGCCGGTGAGCAGATGCGGTCCGATTCCTGTAGGGAACCGGCATCCAGGTCCTCCGCAGCTCGGGAGCTTGGGATCCCAGCGGTGAGTGGAGAGCCAGCACACGAAGTCCAGATCCACCATGGGGGCCGGCGTCACATGGGCCATCAGCTGCGACGTCCCACGTGATGAGCCGGTCCTCACAACAAGCGCTGGGGAGTCGGATCCCGGAGAGCCAGGGTACCAGTCGCCGGTCCGATGGTGTGGGGAGGCTGGCAGGAGCTCCTGCAGCAATCCATGGCTGGGGGCCCCGCGGAGAAGAGCCAAAAGAGAGAGGTTACAGCCGGAGCCCTGTGGCCATGGCTACCCGCTCAGGCGCCATCTTCAAACTTCAAATTTGCATAAACTTTCCATGCAAGATGAAATTATTAGGAGCCCATGGAACATTTCTGATCAGGCTTCCCGATTATGTCCACTTGTCCACACACTGTTATGCTTTCTTTGCCTTTTGATAGGGACTTTATGTAGTTCAGATGGTTTTCTCTAAACCTTATAAGTGTAATTTGCACCTATTATAAAAAATAAGACTCACTCATGGTCTCCCATTGCATTATGGGAAACAGAATTCTCAGCTGTTCTCGGCTATTTCCACCTTAGCCCAAACAAAAAGCCGCTACTACGCCTGCTCTGGATCGCGGTAGATAAATATTTACCTGGCTGCACTTCGGGGGTCCCGGCACTTGAACGGAGGGACGGAGGAGGACAGGGAAAGCCTTGTTAGGATCCAGAGGCTTTCCCCTACCAAGGTAAGTATCCCCCAGAGGGTTTTTTTTTGTTACAGGTTTTCATTAAACCTTACAGGTTGAGTAATAGAAAAAAAGAAACACAGCCACTATGCAGAAATAGCACTGTACATGCACGTTTATCTCACAATGGCCTCAATTCACTAAGCTTAACTCCTGTCTTTAATAACTCTTCTGAGCTGTTTTACAGTTATCACCATGGTGATATAATTGTGATAACTGTAAGACAGCTCAGAAGAGTTATTAAAGACAGGAGTTAAGCTTAGTGAATTGAGGCCAATGTCACATGTCACTTTAGGTTCCCTTTACTACTACTGTGATCAGGGCCGTATTTACCATAAGGCACTGTAGGCACGTTCCTACAGGCGCCTGATGATGGAAAGGAGTCTCGCTTCCCTCTCTGAGCGCCTCCCTCCTTTTCTATGCAGATTTCTGATGAGAGTGTAAATTAGAGGTTACTCATCCTGCTTTTGGCATTCCACTGGCAAGATCTCCCTTCAGTCAGGGGCACCTCTAGCTACTTCCTCTAGCTACCTAACTACTTAATATTGAGGGTACTTCTGGCTACCTAATACTAAGAAGCACCTTTAGCTACCTATGACGGGCAAAGGAAGTAAGGGGAAAAGTGACAGATGGGCCAGCCAGCTCACTTGCGGTACACTTCAGCGGGGGTTTGCAGGTTCACGGAGGGCGAAGTCTAAGGTGCCAGGACATCTGTGCCTATAGGCTCCTGTGAGGTAAATCCGAGCCTGACTGTGATTGTTGATTACCAGCTATGGGTTATTGCACATTTCTGCATTGCACTGTGTTTTCTAAAATACACCTGACCGCAATATTTAGTGTACAGTTTCTTCAGCAGTTGCCACATTTCATTTTTAATTCTGCTATCAAAAGAGGAGGGAAACTTAATTAGCATAATGTAATTGCTGTATGTATTAAGCTTGCAGAGTGCAGATCAGTCATGTTTTATTTTGCTAACACAGAAGTGCTGAGCGGGCATAGATGTCATTTCTCAGCCAGTGACATGTACTTTGCTGAGGGCTGCTGCCTGAAAGGTCAGCTTCTTCTCTGGCTGACTGTTATCTTCAGTAGTTATCTTCAGACGCTGTTGACCTTTCCACTGAAGCAAGAGGCGTTACCCAGAAGTGGATCTAAGCGACCACGGGTCTTCGCCCACACCCCCTTGAGGGGAGTGCAGGATTTCGCTGCCTAGTGCCCAGCCAGGTCACTACTGGGATAACCTCAGCAAGTGGTCAGGAGAACAGCGGCGCTAATATGTGAGAGGGAACAGACGTAGTCAGACAGTAGCCAGAGGTCCGGGGCAGGAGAGAGCAGCGTAGTCGGGTCACAGGCCAGAGGTCGGGGCAGGCGGCGATCAGGCAAAACGAGGTACAATCCAATAATCGGGGCAGGCGGCAATCAGGAGAGGTCGGTGTCACAAGCCAAGGGTCAAATCCAGGAGTCAGTTCAGCAAGCTAATAAACAGAGTTTCCACGGGGCTTACGCCAAGCTGTCAGAACGAGCAGCACTGGAGTAATGGCCAGTGCTGCCTTTATAGAAGATTTTGGTGTCGAAATTAATGCCCTGCGCACGCGCGCGCAACAGTTTGCACGCATGCGCACACCGCGCAACGACAACCAGGAAGTCCAAACACAACACCCAAGGACCCCCTGTGCATGCGCACCCCGGAAAGGACACAAGACCGACGCAGGGACCTGAGATGGTGAGTGTGACACTGACAGTATGAGATCGTATCAATCTTATACACCACAACACTGTCATGTGAATCACATGACATTAGACTTGCTGCTGACCTATTAAATCACCTTTCCACTGGAGACCATATTTTATTATTTGCCCACAAGGGCCTGCACACTAATGGCCTTAACTACTGAGTTTGTTTGGTTTGTTAAATGTGCCCTTCAACAGAACGCCCCACTGAATTATAATAAGAGACCAAATCATTTTTACATTAGAATGTTTGTTGGGAATACTGGAGCAACTTAGCAACACCGCCTAGAGAACAGAGCTTGGGAAGGGCAGCATAGCAGCTGGACTCGGGGCGTTTCCCCACATAATCAAGTCTTACTAAGTGTAAAAGAAAGCCACACAGACGTGTTCTGTACAAGATTGCTAATCTGTTTCTTTTCCCTTTACAGCCATGGTACATCGGACAAATCACACAACCAAAGCTTGTATGAAATTGGGGGAAACATAGGTAAGTTGATGAATTAGTGCATGAATGTATAATACTGGAAATTAATGATATAGCGTGTGATCTTAGCAGTTACGCAATCATCAGTCATGACAAAAACAGAAATAGTGTGTAGAATGCAAACAGGATTGTGGGATGATTCCTGGTGGTTATACTTACAACCGCCAAGGTTCTGTAATGAGAGGGACCAGGAGCTCAATGGTGCAGTATCCTTAAGTAAAGGATAGGATAGATAATGGATTATACTCACAAGGGTAGATTGCACTCCTGCAACCACCAACAGAGATCACGGAAATAATAACCGTTCCCATTTGGCAACCCAGATCTGTTCGGCAGAGGTGTACCATATACTACGCTGAAAGGTTGGACTATAGCTAACTTGTAGGAGGCGCCCAGAATATAACTTAAAGGGACTCCGAGCAGTGCAGAAACTATGGAAATATGCATATCATTTTAAAGATCTCTTTCTCCTCTTTCCAATGATATATAAACCACCGCCCTACGCCTTTTAGTTTTCGCTATTTTCGCGATTGCTTTAAAATGATATCCATCTTTCCATAGTTACATTGTATTACACAGGGCGACTTTTTCTCAAAGTCAGCAGCTCCATTCAGCAGAAAAAGTCACCCTGTGTAATACAATGTAACTATGGAAAGATGGATATAATTTTTTTAAAGCTCTCTTTCTCCTCTTTCTGGCGACACCTAAATCGTCGCCCTACGCCTTTTAGTTTTCTCTATTTTCACGATCAAAGTTGCGGCCTCGACAATTTCGATTGCGAAAATAGCGAAAACTAAAAGGCGTAGGGTGGCGGTTTATATATCATAGGAAAGAGGAGAAAGAGAGCTTTAAAATTATATGCATATTTCCATAGTTTCTGCACTGCTCGGAGTCCCTTTAAACTTTATATCATAGAGTATAGAAGTAAATTGGTCTTACCTCCATCAATGAACAAACCATAAAGGTTGAAATACATTTAATGATGCACAAAAAATATATGTGGGTGCCCACAACTGTGACGTGACTGCTGCAGACTTAGGCACTTTGTTATTCACCTGAGGAAGCGGGCCAGTACCCGTGAAACGTGTTGTCTTTTTTGTGAATCATTACATTTATTTCAACCCTTATAGTTTGTTCATTGATGAAGGTAAGACCGATTTACTTCTATACTCTATGATATAAAGTTTAACTACTTCAAGACCGCCTCACGCCAATGGGCATGACCGCGGCGGCATCCCCAGGACCGCCTAACGCCAATTGGCGTCAAGTCCTGGAGCTGCAGTTTGGCAGGGAACGGACGCGTGCATGCGCAATAGTTCCCTGTCAGTTCACGGAGCGGATGTCCGTGATTAGCCTGCTAGCTGCCGATTGCGGCTAGCAGGCTGTTTGTAAATGAAAGGGGAAAGAAATCCCCTTTGTTTACAACTGTACAGCGCTGCGACCTCCTGCAGCGCTGTACAAGATCGGCGATCCTCGGCCTCTGATTGGCCGGGGATCGCCGTCCTCTCATAGGCTGATGCCTATGAGAGGCGGAACAGGACGGATCACCGTCCTGTTCCAAATCAGATGACGGAGGGAAGGGGAGGGAGGAGAGAGGGAGGGATAAGCAGCCTATACAGGCTGAGGGGAAAAATGAAAACAACGGCCACAGCGATCGGACCCCTCCGGCGGCATGTCCCCTTAGAGACAAAAAAAGGAAGTGAGTCTGATCACTGGGCTCCACAGCTGGGCTGTGCAGGAGGCTGAAGGAACTGCACAGCCCAGCTGAGCTAAAAACAGGCTGGTCATTACAGGGGGTTAACACTGTTGTCGTCAAGTGGTTAAGTTATATTCTGGGCGCCTCCTAAGTTTTTCTCAGCTATAGAAGGAAAACATTCACTTTTATAGCACTGTTACTATTGAATATTGTGCAGGAACGCCACATTTTGCACAGCTGCCTAATCCATTTGAATCCATGTAAATTACTGATTAGAATCATTTCAAGTGTAGTGAGTGTTCCCACTTCCAAAGTCATAACTGGTGCATCTCCTACAGCCACAGGGGAGTCTAGGGCTGGGGAGGGCCCCTGCTTTCTGCCCTCCCTGCAATAAAGGTCCCCCCGCCAGGGTGCCGATACTCGTTTGGGTTACATGTGTCATGGTGGCCGCGTTGATATGGTGAGGTGATAAAGCTCCTAGCAAATGGGCTTCCTCACTGGGTAACCGTGAAAATTGGGGAAAGCAGATGTAAAGGGGAGTAGGCACATCAGAGTTTTACTGGGGCATCCCATGATTTGTAGTTATGAACCTGCCCCTTAGACAGCGGTCAGTGTGTGTCAGTGAAATCCAACCACTGATTGCCATTAGACTTAAAAACACTTAGAAAATAAAATACTTCATACTGTTTGACTTCTCTGATGAGCAGTAATGGTGCCTTCATGTCCCGTTCTTTTGAAATATTTCTCCTGCTGATGCCATTTTCCTGTTTGTGTTTAATAATAGCAGTGGCCAGACTCTTGGACTCTATTCAAGCCAGGCACAGTGAGCAGTGATTTTCCAGGGCCAGCCTCATTTGTAATTCAGATATAATAAACTATTTTCTAAACGTGTAGTTAATATTTCAACCTTTGACTAATTGTCCTGCAACTTCAGCACTTCTTAAAGTCAAAGTCCACAAACGTTGTTACTAAGGAGAGATGAAATAGAACCTACTGTATATACTCGAAAGTAAGTTGACCTTGCGTGAAAGTCAACACCAGTATTTGGTAAAGTAGTCTGCGAGGAGGGGGGGGGAGGGGACCCTCGCACCCCCAGCTACAAGTTGCTAAATTTAGGACTGACTCACGTATAAGGTAGTGATGGTCATGTAGATGCAAATAGCTGAGTTGATGCAAATGTATGCACATTTTTATGCAAATGTATGCAGCTTGAAAATGAACCAATCAAATTTTACCTTAGCAGGATTTGATTGGTTCATTTTCAAGCTGCATAAATTTGCATAAAATGTGCATAAATTTGTATCAACTCGAAGTTATTTGAATCTACTTGACCATCACTAGTATAAGGCAACCCCTACACTTGACTTATAGCCGCGTATTCAGGGTATATACTTTTTCTTAAACAATGTAGAAAAAGGCACTCCACAGGCTTCAAACTTGCGTTTGTAGTTTATTGATCTTGACACACTACGGGCCTGATTCACAAAGCGGTGCAAACTTTTTCACGGACTTTTGCGTGCGCAAAGTGCCGCGATTCGCGCGATCGCGGACTTTTGCGTGCCCAATTTGCCGCAAATTGCGCGCGCAAAAGTCCGCGATCACGCGAATCGCGTCACTTTGCACGCACAAAAGTCCGCAAAAAAGTTTGCACCGCTTTGTGAATCAGGCCCTACATGTTTGACACACTACATGTTTGACACACTACATGTTACGAGTCATCTGACCCTTCCTCCACTTGAGGAAGGGTCAGGTGACTCATAACATGTAGTGTGTCAAGCTAAATAAAGTAGTATACACTAGTAAATAAACAAGTTTGAAGCCTGTAGAGTGCCTTTTTCTACATTTTTGGAGTAATTTGTTTGGCTGGAGTGGTGTACCTGCAGGAAAAGAGCACCGGCATATGCTACCTATATCAAGGTATAGCAATCCTCTGAGTACCAAGGTGAGTATTGAAATATATCATTTTTCTTAAAGCTGGGCTGTCAGAGAACTGGCTTTAGGTGACAGAGCATTCATTCCTCCCATGTATGCCCATGTGGATAAAGTGGGAATAGTGTAGCCTGATTAGAAAATGTCCTATACCATATCTTTGAGAACCCCTACCTGTAATAGTAGTTATTTATTATGACTAAACAATTTGGTGTGTTAGTCCTGGTCAGGGCAGAGGCATAGACAAGTCTTGCCATTATGTATGACACTAGCTGGCTGGCCTATAGTGTGAAGATGGCATTTTTCAGGGTAAGTTCACACTGAATCTGTTCCAATCCGCATGCGGCACATCACAACTAATTTCAAAATTGGTGTCTTCCAGTAGTCCGCATCCTAATGCAAAGTACATCATTGCTTTTATTTGTAATGCAGGCATAAAGTGCATGTAGTTCTGTAGTACACAGCTCAACTTGCTATTTTAAAGTAGATCCCAATGCACTGCAGATTCAGTGCACCAGTGTGAATTAACCTTTTTGAGGGCCTTTGCAGCGCACTGCTGAGCGATTACTGTATACCTTACTGCAAAATGTATAGTGTAAATGCACCCTCACAGACCAGAGCAGCATTTCTGTTTACATCACTCTTCATGCCATCATTTATGTCTCTAGAGTAAATGCTAATTTTAGATTTGCATTGCATGGAAATAAGTTAGACCTTCCTCAAGAATTAATTGTGGTTTACGTTCTCATTTGGCAAGACTTCCCTCACTTCCTGTCTTGGAAAATAAATAAATAAATTGCAAGTAGTACCAAAATTAGAGCCTAGTGAAGGGAAAGGATTGGGGCACTAGACTTAGGGAACAGTACAGGAGAGCGAGGGAGCCTCTACACACCAGGGACTTATGTCTAGACCTTCAACTGAGTCTCCAACTAAGATTCCACCAGTGTCCTCCAGTGTTCCTGTACCATGATAAGTGGTATAAGGAGGGGGTTAGGATATCCTCTGTCTTCCTATGTCACCCCTGCCTATATCACATCACTTATCATGGTAAGTTGATGGACAGCTGTTGGAGGAATTTTCCCCTCGTAGTGGGTGGGGCATTCTATAGAACGCCAGCCAAATCTGATGGCAACAGTTTAAACATGCTTGCTACTCTGGAGGGATCAGAATGAATATGCTCACTAATCTTTTTAAGGAATATGAAATTCTTCTATTTTACAGTAAAGAGGTGACATGCAGGTTGTCAGTAGTTAGTGTTTTATTGATAAAGATGTATTTGATAATAATTTTGCCTTTTGGTGATGATAGTGACCACTGTTTCTTTGCAGGAGAACACTGCTTGGACCCAGACACCTACATGCTGGACGTATATCACGTAAATCCTCACGCTGAATGGATTTTAAAGCCAAAAACCAGCTGAAATTGGTGGCTAATTCTCTTATCATGTTGTTCTCAGAACTGTCAGCACCACTAATCTGCACTGATGGATTGTATTGGAATGAATGCAGTATAGCTGCTAATAAAACTGCCCATCCTTTAGATGATGGAACCTTCTGACTTCTGGGTACTATGAAGACACTAACCTTGCGGAGAGAGCCTGTGGATTTGGAATGAACGTGATTTCATGTTTTTAGTGGAACATAATTTATAAAAAAACAACTTTGTATTCTATCTTTTTTTTGTATGGGAAATAAAACACTACCAGCAGGGAGCTGCCAAGCTTTGAGACTGACAATCCTTGCAATGTTCTCCTTCTACAAGTATTATTGCAGACACAGATGTGGTGATGACATCTGGATACCTCCTTACTGCTGGACAGACTTGAAACACAGAGCCCTCTAATAAAGGGCCACATTGTTTCTTTTTGAAAATTATAATGAGGAATGTGTATGGTGACATGAATGCTTTTACTCAGCATCGGACCGTAGCTATAGCCTTACCACTTGTATAGGAACCACTATGTTTGTACAGTTACATTTTATATCTTGTTTGTAGATACATGTCAATGCTTTTGTATTTTAAATATGTTTTGTTTGAAGTATTTGTGCACCATCTGTCATTTTATAGTATTCACTACGCTTACACTATGATAATGGTAAATGCTGTTGACATTGCTTGTGTCAGTGTGGGTACATCCATGTGGAAACGTCTAGGTCTTATGCCAGCCGCTTTGTCTGTTTTAGGCTTTGGTGCTCTGTAGGATCTTGTGTGGCTTCTGTCCTGGCTGTGTTTAGGTTGCACAACGTACAGCCATTGTAAGCCTATGACAATGCTTTTAGAAATCTGTGGAGGAAATCCAGTGTTTAACTGTAAAGGTGCTTTATTATATCAGAAATTGAATGTTTCAACTACCTGAGCCCATTCGGTAATGCTGTAAACAATGTATGAAGTGCAGTAACCTGCAGCAATCCGTTCATGTTCTGCTGCAGTCACGTGAAAGTTACAGAGACGGTGTTGTGGGGAGGATATGAAGGCTGTCATTTTTTTTTCAATTCTAAACTGTGGCAATTTTCCAGCTGTCTTGCAGATCCTGTTTGTCTGGGCTGAGTTCCCACTGCACATAAACACGACCCATTTAAGCCTTGTTCACATTATACATGTTGCCGTGCACATTTTTGGCAACGTGTATAGTGGCTGATGTGGAACACTGTCAAAAGTGCGTACAGTAGACTGCGCTGTCTGATGTTCACAGTACATGCTATCGCACTGCTGCATGCATTTTTTGGCAAAGCACAGCGCTGACTCATTCACTGTAGTGAATGGGATCAGCTGCGCACCGCACGGAAGCGCAGATGGCAGTGCAATTGTGTGCACTGCAATCCAATCGCATAGCCATCTGCATTTGGCAGTGTGAACGAGGCCTAGATGAACTAAATAGAATGGATCGGCACGCATGCAAATGGATTCTATTGTAAAGTTATAGGATCTGTTCACATTAGTCCATTTGGAATCAATCCCTTTAATCTGTTGCATGGAACGCAAGTCATTCTTTAACATCTCTGTGAGTGCCTGGGGGAATGGCTCCCCCATAATCACCTAACGCTGATTGGTGTCAAGAGAGGTGGGCAGAGATTACGTAAACAGCCTGCCAGCCGCGATTAGAGCTGGCAGGCTGTTAGGGAGGAAAAAAAACACATTTGTACAGGGGACAGCTTTGTCACTTAGCTGTCCCCTGGAGTGGCTCACAATCTGATCCTTCTCATAGGCTAATGGGAGGTGATCATAATGGTGGATCTCGGGGAAGGGGGGAGGGCTAAAATAAAATAAAAAGCACTTTTTATTTTAAAAAAATAATGAAATTAAGAAAAAAAATTAAAATCACAGCAGCAATCAGATCCCACCAACTGAACGCTCTGTTGGTGGGGCAGAAAAGGAAGTAACATTAATTTGGCTGCTAAGTTGTATGGCCAGGCTGAGTAATAAGCTGTTAAATCTATAGAGTGCAGAATTATAAAAAATGGCCTGGCCACTGGGGGGATATAAGCCTGTGGTCCTCAAGAGGTTAAAGGAAAATGTCAGCCTTCATATTTCTCTCACTACAGTGTTCCTAACTTTGGAAACAGGACTGTATTTGTTGCTGTTCTCGCTTCTGTTACAGAGATTTATCCACTTTCTGTCTGGACAGGAAGCAAGGGATATTCTCAGGTGGGGATGCAGGTCATCCTCTTTCCATATACTCCAGGGGGAAAAAAAAAAAAAAAAACAAATACAGATCAACTGTCTGAGATTTGGACTTTAATAAAATATGTCTGGTTCCTAAGAGATGCTGTCCTCCCTACTGTGGTATGAAGTGATCCTCAAACTTGTTCATTCACAACACTGTATTTTTTGTCATTTTATCAGGTCATCAAGATCATGTAGTGTGCTTGGGTTCATCTTCATTTCTAAGTCACCACTCATATTAGATATCTCATACACGCTGAATTACTGTTGCCTGCAATGATCATTAGTAATCACTTCAGGTACAGTTTTAAAAGAACCTCACTGTACAGGCACATTGGTTTGCTACTGCCAAGCAGCATTTTCTGTCCTATGGAGAGGAAGAGGCATGGGACGTCTGTGTTCAACCTACATTTTAACAGGAGGAATAATTATCTTGAGCTATGAATATCGAGTACGTAGCTTTATACATTTTCTCCCCTTGTCACATGTAAATGATGCTTAAGTCAATGCAGTATAGCTACCCAGAGGGGTCTAAAGAGGAGACCCTTAACCTGTCTCTTTTTCATATGTAAATTCCAATCATATACTTTCAAGTCACATAAAACACACCAAGAAGTAAGCAAACTCACCCTGACCCGGTCTTCTTGTTCGGTATTGAAACGGTGCTGAAGTGTGAAGTCCGGCAGTATTCAGTTGTTTTGAATTTTATAGGCCGAATTCAAAGACCAACACTCAACTAAACAGTTACCAGCTAGCATAGGTGTGCTGCCGGCAGTCATTTTGCTGAGCTCCTTCTAAAATATTGTCGAATAAAAGTATTGGGACACATCTTCATTAGTGAGAATGTTGTCTCCAATTTTTTTTCCATTTAGAGAAGTTCAATTTACTCTTTGCAATTTTCTTGCTTTTTTCTTGATTACATGGGAAATAACACATAATTGTTACTGTATTCATTTTGGAAAATTATTGATTACATGTTATTTTCTATTTGATTTAATTATTAAATGATTTAACTTCTCTAAATATAAAAATGTTGTATAAACACCATCTTGATTTGAAGGCACAATCTATAAATAGTGTTACAGTTTAGAATTCCAGACAAAATACAAGAAATTTTGAATCAGGATGATACCATTTATTGGTTATCTTAGAGGTAAATAAAAAGTAAGCTTTCGGCTAAGAAGCCATCTTCGGACTGTATATTAACAAGGTGTGCTAACTTTTTTTACCTACCTAAAATATTTTATTTTTGGTCTCCTATTAGATATTTATATGGCCTTGGAACACCAAAAGTCCAATCTTTCTGAAAGAGTTTTTCAACTTTTCATGACAAAGAAGTAGAGTATACCCCAACTTGTCACACTTACACAGGAACATTTAAAATAAAATTCTGAAGAAGCAAAATGTTACTAGGTTCCACAGTGACCAAAATAAGAGTTACCAGCAATTCCTAGATAAGGTATATTAGAACTTAGTGCAAGATCACTAACAAATTGGTTCCGATCCGTGGACATTGCAGCAGTTACCTCTGGTCCGTCTCCTGGTAATTACTCAGTGGTCCTCCAATAACTCGAGCTCTGGTCTCCTCTTCAGGACCTACTGTATGCTAGCTCTCCCTGTATATCGCTTGGAACTAACCTGGCCTCCGCTGTGTCTTGGATTCACACATGTCCTGTAATGTAATACTGTATCTGCATACAAAACTTCCCAATCTCAGATAGTGACATAAAGGGTCCACCATTACAATTACCATTGTATGTTAAACAGAATGTTTAATGACTCATAGCGGAACATAAAATATTATTCAGAATACCGATTTTTACATTGATTATCCTGGTTTCAGAATCAGCAATGCCTCTTACAACTATATATCTGTGGCTCCCCCATCCCCAAATGCTCCGGGGTAATTTCACTTTTTGCTAAATTGATCTTGCTCATCCTCACTCACTACACAGATGGGAGAAAAAAAAATGCCACCGTTAATCACTTTAGCCACATAGGTACATGTCTCTTCAAATGCTTTATTTTTGCATATATCCTTGTACCTATGTGGCTATTATGTTGGTGCAGTGGTGCACCATTAAGGATATGTTTTTTTGGTCTCCCTATTTATATAAATACAGTTAATCACTTTGCCAGCGGTGAAGATGCCAGCAATACTGGTAAATTAAAAAATGTAAATCCAGGTTAGGATTATTTTAAAACATTGGCCAAATAATTTATAAACAATTATTGTAAAAAATAAGTAATTATATTCATTAAATTATGTTTAGTAATCTTCCTCTTTAAGAGCAAATCATAGTGTAAATGTTAAATCCAATCTGTTTAGGATCTGCTGGCAACTCTACGTATTCTTATACCCAACTGAGTTTTACAAATTATTCAGTACTTTCCACAAAGTTATATGACAATAGCAAAACAATGTTACACTTGCTATGGTTGTGAAAGGGGACAGGGCTGGATGATCCAGCACATACATTTTACCCACTTCCCCACTTCATTACCTTCTTGTTTTCTGTCACCATTTACAATGTTTTCTATTTTCGGTGAAAAAAGGGTAAACTTACAAAAGTACAAAAGTTCAGTATGATTGATGAGTGCAGACAGTGCACGATAAGCTTACTCAACCTCTACAATTTACGTAGCAATTCACACAAATAGCGTAAGGAGCTTTATACATGTACACTAACGTTACTTGTGTCCATGTATAAAGTGAGCTACACCATTTGTGTAACTTGCAGTGAAAATTTCACAAACCAAGTAAACTCAAAGTGTGCTGTATGAAGTTAACTGACCTTTTGTAAATATACCCCATAGATCCCAAATGAATGTTTAGTATTCTGCCTTGTCCCAAGCTGTGAAAAAAAAACCTTTTAGCTGGAGTTGGCATATTTTAGTGTTTGCTGAATGATAACGTAGGGCTAGTGACTTCCTTGTACCGTACCTGATTTGAGAAAAAAAGGTAAATGTTGAGTGTGATTGATCAATGCAGTGTTACCAACACTAGTATAAAAACTACCTCCTCCTCTTTCGCTCCTCTGACTTGCTGGTCGATATGCCATCCATGGCTTTTGCTTTAGTCCATGTTATCTGTGTCTCTGGTTATCTCTTGGAATTCTTTGATGTACCAGTTTTAATGAACTTCCCTTTTAGCTTTCAAATTCTACAGCTTATCGGACTAACGCCAAAAGGCAGAATGTAGAGTTTGTGAAATTGGCGTGTTTTGAAAAGGTAAACCACATTGATTGTAGTATAATCACCTCTAAGAAGCCGTGACAAATCTCTTTATTTTGATTACACATTGTGCCTACTTAAGAAGCTGTTTTGGTTTTATATCATTTTGCTCATTGATTGTTATGTTTATTAGTTTGTTCTTTTGACCTAATCCTATTAGAAAAACTTCTTTTGTAAATAGCTATATTTAATATGCCATGAAATTGGAATTTTTTTTCATAAAAACAATTACCACAAAATACTCTCTGTGTCTAGTTATTTCTTAAAGGGGAACTTCAGCCTAAACAAACATACTGTCATTAACTATTTGACATTCCTGGACGTGAAACTCACGTCCAGGAAGCCATGTGCGCTCCTGCGCGTCCACGCGGCCGATCGCGCGCGTGCACGCGCGCTCCCGGCCGGCGGTTGGTTAGCCAGTGAATCAGTGAATCGGGCAACGGTGCCCGATCACTGATTCCTTTTCCCCCGCAGAAAAAGCGACAGCTTCTCTCGGAAGCTACGCTTTTTCTGCTTCCTATGTCGCTCTAAGCGTACGTGGTACGCTTAGAGTGACGTCACTGTAAACAACTCATGGCTGCCATCTTGTGGCCAAAAAGTAAACTACATCTAAATGTTAAATAAAAATAAAAATACACATATATTTACAAAAAAAATACAATTTCAATCCCACCCTCCCAAAAATACCCACATAAAATGTTTAATTAAAAAAAAAAAAAAACATTACAATTAAAAAAAAAAAAACAACACAAATATTTACCGAAGGGTCTAAACTTTTTAAATATCTATGTAAAGATGAAATATTTCTTTTTTTTTTTTATTATAAGCTTGTAAATAGTGATGAATGCAAAACGGAAAAAATGCACTTTTATTTCCAAATAAAATATTGTCGCCATACATTGTGATAGGGACATAATTTAAATGGTGTAATAAACGGGACAAATGGGCATATACAATACGTGGGTTTTAATTATGGAGGCATGTATTATTTTAAAACTATAATTGCCGAAAAGTGAGAAATAATGATTTGTTTCCGTTTTCTTCTTATTCTTCCTTTTAAAATGCATTTACAGTAAAGTGGCTCTTAGTAAAATGTACCCCCCAAAGAAAGCCTAATTGGTGGCGGAAAAAACAAGATATAGATCAGTTCATTGTGATAAGTAGTAATAAAGTTATAGGCTAATGAATGGGAGGTGAACATTGTTCGGATGCATGAAGCGAAAAACGACTGAATGCGAACTGGTTAAGTTACATTAGTTATGTTAATTAGAATAGGTAGGTAATATAATTTTTTACCCACCCTGTTTTAAAAAAACAGGCAAATGTTTGTGATTCATGGAGGCTGCCATCTTTGTCATGGGGGCAGCCATCTTTTTGGTTGAAAGGAGGTGACAAGGAGCAGGAGACACAGTTCCAACTGTCCTGTGTCCTGATAACCCCTCCGAGCTGCACACGCTAGGCTTCAAATGTCAAATTCAAAATGTCAACAAAAAAAATTGCACCAAAACAGCAGAACGAGAGCAACAACATCAGAAATCCCATCATGCTTTGCACAGCATCAGAGGAAAAAAGCCCGGGCAGTTTTCTTCTGTGCAGCTAAAAATGAGGCTTGGATAAGAGAAACAAAGTTCTGATGCTGTGAAACTGTTAAAGAAACACCAGGCCTTTTCAGTGCTGCTGAGTCGATTTTTAGTCCGGAGGTTCGCTTTAAGTATCTACAATAAGATTATATATTATACAACATTTCCACTGCAAAGGAACTTACAATCCAAAGTTCCTGCTGGCCACACATGTAGTTAGGCTAGAATCCAGCAAACTAACTAGTATGAATGTGGAAGGAAACCGGAGAATCAGAACACATACGGTAAATATGTAGAGAACATGCAAACTACATCTACATTGTGACTACAGTAGGCTAGAGACGGCCCGAACGGTTCATGCAAACAACACGGGTTCACGTTTGCATCGAATTGCGAACTTTATGCAAGTTCAACCTGCCACCATAATACATCATTGGGCTAAATTTTGACCCTCTACATCACAGTCAGAAGACACATGGCAGCCAATAAGTCTGCACTCCCTCCTGAAACCCTCCCCCCTTATATAAGGCAGCAGCGTTGGCCATTTTCTCACTCTGTGTGCTGCTGTATTAGTGAGAGAAGGGAGAGACATTGGAGAGATAGGGAAAGCGATAGTTAGGAGGTCTGTTAGCTTGCTCCTTGCTAATATTTGTTGATGAAAAGCACCCCAAAACAGCTCTTTTGAGAGCTAATGTTCTTGTGATGTGTTTTTTTTTGTGTGGCCCGCTGACACTGCATATACAGTCCTGTCTGTTGCACCTGGCCCTTGCTAATTGCTATACTGTGCCAGGCCCAGCACATTCAGTGCCTACGTTTTCACTGCACATGTGTGACTGCTGCACATTGTATTATAATGCCAGTCACTGCATACCTTTCACTGCACCTGTGTGACTGCACATTGTTTTACCAGCAGACACTGCATAACTTTCACTGCATCTGTGTGACCGCACGCTGTTTTATATACCAGTCACTGCATACCTTTCACTGCACCTGTGTGACTGCACATTGTTATACCCGCAGACACTGCATACCTTTCACTGCACCTGTGTGACTGCACATTGTTATACCAGCAGTCACTGCATACCTTTTACTGCACCTGTGTGACTGCACATTGTTATACCAGCAGTAACTGCATACCTTTCACTGCACCTGTGTGACTGCACACTGTTATACCAGCAGTCACTGCATACCTTTCACTGCATCTGTGTGATCGCACGCTGTTTTATATACCGGTCACTGCATACTTTTTCACTGCACCTGTGTGACTGCACATTGCATTATACCACCAGCAGTCACTGCATACCTTTCACTGCATCTGTGTGACTGCACACTGTTAAACCCGCAGTCACTGCATACCTTTCACTGCATCTGTGTGACAGCACGCTGTTTTAGATACCGGTCACTACATACTTTTTCACTGCACCGGTGTGACTGCACATTGCATTATACCACCAGCAGTCGCTGCATACCTTTCACTGCATCTGTGTGACCGCATGCTGTTTTATATACCGGTCACTGCATACTTTTTCACTGCACCCGTGTGACTGCACATTGCATTATACCACCAGCAGTCACTGGATACCTTTCACTGCATCTGTGTGGCTGCACACTGTTACACCAGCAGTCACTGCATACCTTTTACTGCATCTGTGTGACCGCACGCTGTTTTAGATACCAGTCACTGCATACTTTTTCACTGCACCTGTGTGACTGCACATTGCATTATACCACCAGCAGTCACTGCATACCTTTCACTGCATCTGTGTGACAGCACACTGTTTTATATACCATCAGTCAGTGCATACCTTTTCACTGCACCCGTGTGACTGCACATTGCATTATACCAGTCAGTGCATACCTTTCACTTGAATGGATGGCAGACTTGCCCTCCATTACAGATTCTCGTTATAGGATTTCAAGTGTTTTCATCATTATACAGCAGTCAGTGTATACCTTTCACTGCATCTGTGTGACTGCACATTGTATTATACCAGCAGTCAGTACCTTTCACTGCATCTCTGTGACTGCACATTGTATTATACAAGCAGTCAGTGTATATATTTCACTGCATCTGTGTGACTGCACATTGTATTAGTCAAGTCAGTGCATACCTTTCACTTCATCCCCCCAATATGGACAAAACAACAGGCAGAGCCAGAGGCAGGCCACCCGGCAGGTCTGTTCAAGGTCATGCTGATGTGATTTTGTGTGGCCCTGGACCAAAGTACAGTGTTCAGAAGGCATGTGCCATCAACTCCCAAGATTGTCAGGACATAGTTGCCACTAACAAAAACAATAATTATTTTTTCTGGTGCGTGTACATGCCTGACTATTTTTTCAGGCTGCACTGCGGCTGCAACAACAAAACAAAAGGCATGTACATGTGTCAATTCCCCTTCGTGATCGTTACCTTGCTGCGGTGAAGGGGCTTGGGTATCACAATGAAGCAATGACCGGCTATATGATGAGTGTGTTGGGGGGCACACCTGACCCAAGATAATAAAGTCATTGCTTCATTGTGGACAGACCAAATTTGATCAGCTGGAAACTCAGTCACTGTTGTTCTGTCATTGAGCTACCTCAGCCTGACCATATGGGCTTGAAAACCGCCATTGCTTGCACTCTCGCCAGGGTGCGCACCAGTCCAGCATGGCCATCACTACACAAACAGCTGTTTGTGGTGCGTTACACATTGATTTTGGTCTGTCAGTCTGAAGCAGTATACTAATTACACTACCTGATTGATGTATACACATGCAAGATGTTACACTTTGGCCTCGATTCATAAAGCATTACCTCATGTGATAATGCTGAAAACAGAAAATCCCCGCCTGCGGGACCCGTGTATGTGTCGCTAGCAGCATGGTGGTTTTGAAAAGGAGGGACAGCAGGGCATGGGGGCGGGGGTACTATAGAAGGACACAAAGGCTGATGATAGTGCGCAGAATGTGCCTCTGTGTCCTATATTGATTGCAGAAACCCATCTCAAGTTCTTTTTAATATTGTTTTGATAACTTTTACATTTATTTATTTTACTTTAATTTTTGGCTACAAGATGGTGCTACACATTAACCTGAAAGTTACCAGGAAGTGTCTTATAATTTTTTAACTATATTTGTTACTTTCACTTTTATGAATAAGCATAAAAGCCCCATGATTTGAGGCATGTTTATTCATTCACAGGCACTTCGATTGGCTCGGGGAAGACATGCTCCTCTCCACCAATTGCCAACATGTAAATCCCACTGTGAGCGAGTGATGGGAAAGCGCATATGCGCACGTACTCATCACAACAACACTGGGCACACCAGTTCGTCCAGACTGACTTAGCTCAGCTCAAAGTAGATGCATATAGTGACATTTTTAGTATGTTTTATAACACCAACATCCTATAGCACTTTACAGAGTATACAGTCTTGTCACTAGAGGTACCCACACATTAATCGGTGTTTGTCATCGTTATCTTGCAGATTCATTCATAATATTCCAATTTGGCTAGAGATCAATGCAGCACCTTGGCTGCCCAATCGCCCGAAATCATGCAAAGCTGCAGCAACACAGCTAGTGTAATGTAGCTGGGCAGCATAGATAGAGACATTTGGGGGGGAGGGGTCCTTAAGATGCCCCTGCACCATAGACAAACCCAGGTTTAGTAATTTTCTTTTCCAATTTTTGTCCTCTAAAGTTGGGTGTATCTCGTAGTCTGAAAATGCGGTATGTATATATATGTAGTTCACAGATTAGTGTATGGCAGTAAAATGTTAATATACTCATCGCAATAAATGTCATCTAACGAACCACATTTGTACTCTTTAAATTCTAATTCTAGTTGGTCCCAATGCAGTAATTTTCTTTCCTGACATTATCAATTAGAAAAAGACGTCACACAGTTATGTAAAAACAAACGAGTATGTTTATTTTAATTAAAGAACAGTTCTGAGAGTTTGTAAAATGATTAAACACTGAAGAAAGGAGTCAAACATGTTCAAGTAATCAGAATCATTATCTTCCAACAACTGCCGTGGGTCCCTACATGTATTTTTCAGGTGCTAACAATCAAACGAGGAGAATCTGAGAACCTCTATTAACATCTTCTGAACAACTGCCATGAGCCGCCACTTATTTGTCTCCTAGGAGCTCATGATCAATAACGAGGATCCAGTAGCCCCCACTCATATCTTTCAATGTTGATTGTGGGTCAACATATTTGTGTGTTTCCCACTGGCTAGTAAACAAAAGAGGGGAATGCACAACTCCTATTGCTAACTTCCAACTGTGGTAGGTAACCATATATTTGTCTCCTAGGAGCTATAGATCACAACAGAGGATCTAGTAACCGTCATTGATGTCTTGGTGTCACCATGCATGTATTTTTCCCAGCAGCCTACACTCTAAAGCGAAGATCCGCCAATTCCTGATTATACCCAAAGACGGACAAACCAATTCACATATCAGTTGGATGTGCCTGAACTTATTAGAAGCTGAAACCATAAAGCTACGTAGACAACATTTCAGGCTTTGGCGTTAGTCTGGTTTAGGGGACCCAGCAGGAAACCTCATAGGGAAATAACCCTAATGTGATTGGGTGGACAGCACCCTCTCAAACTTTTAGGTTTCAGATACATTGTAGTAAGCTACGCCCCCACTATTCGGCCAATCAGAATGCTTTGTGCTGTAGAGGGTGCTCTGATTGGAGAACTGTTCCCTAGGTGGTTTTCTGCCAAGTCCACTAAACTAGACTAATGCTCATGCTGCTTCGACAGAAGTAGCTAATGAGATGGTAATAGTTCCATTTTGCGGGCAAATGTACTGCAAACTTAATGCAGACCAGAATTATTAACATTGAGCATCTCTTTTCTTCTGGATGGTCAGTGCTAAAACCATGCAGCAGTGAATACTTGAACAAATGCATAATCAAGTTGTATTAATTCTATTAATAGACTACTGGAGGTATTTGTGGTTTTATAGTCTTTTCATGTGTAACATTGAATGAATAACATTGTTCCTGAGCTGGAAATACGGTACAGTGGAGACATTCCTGGCATGGCTTCATAGCACACAGTTGACACTGATAACCATGAAACCTCATGAGATAAGATCACGTAGTACTATGCTATATCATGCGATTGCTTCATCATTCTGCCTAAAGTAAAGTCTCTGAAAACCTGACATAGCATGTACTCAAATGATCTCTGATCGCTTGCTTGATAAATATACCCTTTGTGTATATAAGGGAGTAAAAAGCAGACAATATGCCTTTTGTCTAGAGTTCTGAGCCTGGACAGGAATGAGGGAAGACTCCGCGGATCTCAAACGCTTTGCTGAAGTCAATGGCCTCCGTCTGGGTGCCCTTCACCAGTTTCAGGTTCCTTATGCAGCCTCGGAATGAAGTCTGTCTGGTCAGGCAGTTCTGCTTCACGCCAGCTACATAAGACAAAAGAACAACATAAAGATCTCATTGTAAATGTTTGACTTTGAGTCTTTTGTACTAACTGTTGTCATAGCAAGATTATAAGTATCTACAGTGTGTGGCTGGGATGGGCAGTTTATCATCATCCTAGTTAAAATTATTTTCCCATGGTCCTTTGCTAGCCACCACTGAGTCATCTGCATTAGTTTTTATAGCTAATATAAAGTGTGTGATTACATAATTGTAAATATAGAAAGTAAAGGTAAAGTGAACTTTGAAGCCATTTGTAACATGATTACATTGTAAGCAGGAGATTCTTCACTTCAGATGCTGAGTAAAGAGTTACAGGATGACAGGATTAGTCACTTGTGGAGTGAACCGGCTACGATAGCAAGTCAAAGTCAATATATATTTTCTCTAATGCATACATGTTAAAGCCATTAAATTTGGTCCCCAAGTGGTTTACCCACTTTGTATTATGTTTGGCCCACTCTAGACCACCAGGGAAGCTATATAGGAGGTGAACACCAAGGAAGCCATATGGGGGAGGTAGGGAGAAAGCTCTAAACACTAGGCAGCTGTATGGGAGAGGGTGGGGGCCACTAAACAACAGGGAACTGTATAAGGGAGGTGCAAGGACCACTAGACACCAGGGAACGATATAGAGGAGGGAGGACCACTAGACACAGGGCAATTGTATAGAGGTTGGAGAGGAGCCATTAGACACCAGAGAACTTTATAAGGGAGGAAGGTGGCCAGTAGACATTGAGGTTGGCCTGCAACTTGGTCCCATTGTTCAATTTTGGCCCACTTTGTATTTGAGTTTGACACCCCTGCTGTGTCACTATGTAACTTCATAATATATTATACCATTTTAATCTATTCATCGTAAAGGGAAGTTTCAAAAATCACAAATCCGCAATCCTTTTATCAACTCTTACTGTGATCTGACCCAGGTAAGGATGGCAAACTCGAACCACAAGACAAGTTTTAAGTAATTTAGTAAAACTTGGCTGGACTCGAGGTAAGGTTCAATAAAAACTTACATGCAGCTTCAAATTGTCACTCAAATAAACTCCCCATAAATTTGAATTGTGATAATTCCATGCTGCCTATGGCACAAATCAGAATTATTTGTTAACGATGAAGGGTAAAAGCAGTAGTTAGCGCAGAGAGTGGCAGTAGAGGATACCTCACCTTAGTCACTGCCTCTAGCACTATTGTGCTGCATCCATCCAAATCTACCCACTTCACAGACAGGAGGAAATATCAGGAAGGGAAGGAGGAAGTATCAGGAGGACGTAGATGAGCATGGAGTGTTGGCGCCAGAGGCAGTCAGTTAATGCCCACTGTTGCAGCCAGTGACCAATTAATATTCTGTTTCAGTTTCACCTCGGGTGAAATTGAATTTCTTTTATTATTTGTATCTCATTAACCATCCCAGATGGGGACGCCTTGATAAATCAGACGCATTTTCTGCTAATTGACAGCAAGGAAAATTCTCATTGTGGAGGCATGAATCCATGACCGTGAGACGGTTTCCACTACAAGAGGCAAAGCACAAATGTGAAATGAATGCGTTTTTCCTGTTTGTTTGCTGAGATTGTTGGTGAAACTGCAAATTCCCATTTAATTGTGCTGAATCGCAATTACATTGGAAGTTGCAGAAACTCAAAAATGCACCTTCACAAAAATCCCATCACACTAGTGGGAACAGAGCGCCACATTATTAAAAAAAGGTGTCTTTACAATTGGCAAACTGCAAGTGCTTCAAAAATCAAATCAAAGCATGTCAAGAGCAAGCAGGGCCTTAAAGGAAAACGGAAGTGTTAAGAATATGAAGGCTGACATCTTTATTTAAGGCTTCATATTTTTCTTACTGTGCGTTCCCTTTTATTGAACAATTTTCAACAAGCCACGCTATAAATATGACCAAAGCAGAGGCTGGACATTATTGGTACGTAATGGCAGCAGCTACAGGAAAATAAGCAGTGTATATATCTCGACGTTACTGGTTCTTGCAGAGCAACATAACTTCCAGAGACTGGCACAGAGCTGCCACGCCAGTATACCAGTAAATATAGCATATTATCACTGGCAGCCATAAATGCAGTGAGCCGCCTTTCTCAAGGCTGACCCTGCACTTCAGCTATTGGCTGCTATGCAGATGATGACGTCTGGCTGAAAACACCAAGGACTACACTGTCATTAGTGACTCATACTTTCTTCCATGTGGCTGCCTCAAATTCCACATTCCATCCATATACAGGCAGCTAGAAGGAGCAGCTGGGCTCAGGCTATTTCAAAATAGTGAAGTCATTTCTATAAATTTGGGCATGAGACGCACAGAAATTCTATAGTTTATGAATTTCTTATATTTTTTAAAGCACCAACCTACTGTGTATAGACATTTGTATGCACAGTGCCAAGCACACAAATAGCTTGGATGATTTCCTTTTCTTCTTTTTCTGCCTGAAAGCGTTAAACATCAGGTATGCAAGTGACAGTTTCTCTATAGTCAGGACCTAATTGAACTATATCATAATCCTCACTGCTTAATATTTGGGAGAAGTCTACTTAGTATCTGGGAAATCTCTGCCTAATATTTGGAGATGCTCTTAGCCTAACATTGGGAGGCACAGTGCTTAATATTTAGATTTACTCTACTTAATATTTGGAAAGACTGGGGAGCCCTGCCTTATATTTGGAGGAAATCTATATAATGTTGTTTGGGGTCACGCTGCATATCGTTAGTTGGGGATAGGGAGCAGTCTGTCTAATTATGTTATTTTTCATTGGATATTTGAATGAGATACGTCATTTGATATCTGCCAGTTGTTAGTATTCTGTGCACACCGTTTGCCTAAAAATTATATTGATTTCTTTGGTGTGCTGTAGTACTTCAAAGTGATACTACTAGCAATAAGATCAGTGAGACCCGCAATGGGTCCACTTCACCTGCAGACTTTACATTTTCTACAGACCCTTTTAACGCCCAATAAAAAATACATAGTTCAAAAATATTGCTACGTACCTGGATAGCCACCAACATAGACGGGATTATTAGTGTCTGCAGAGGTGGACTGGACGTGAGCACTCTCAGTCTGTGCTGTGTTTCCGTCCACTGTCAGAACTATCTTGTGCTTAATCTTGTTGGCCTGAACTTGGTGCCATTTGCCGTCACATAGTGAGTTTGGATCTTCTGGCTTGTAAACAGCTGTTATTCTACCAGCCCCATTATTTACATGAAAGAAAACCTACAAATGATTTAAAGAAAACAGTGGCTTAAGAGCGTTTCCATTTTATACCCGTGCTGATGTCTTACAAGTCTGATAAGTTATAGATTTCATTACTTACAGAATAGAAATGTTATAAAAACATATTGCCAACAATGAGAAGGTAGACGAGGCAGCAACTGGTCTCTCACAAGAGGACATTATTGGGGAGCAATCAGAATCATTGCTGTCTGCCATTGCACAAGGTGCCGACCCCTTGTGCAGTATTATAAAAATGTACAGAAACATATACTGGTAATAAATGTATTTAGTATAAAACTTAGTATAAAACCATTGGGCTTGTCTGAGGGAACAACTGCTTCACACAGTGAAACTGAGAAAACAAATTGTTGTATGAGTAGTTGTAGAATAGCAGTCTCGTGCATCCTGTAATCAGGATAGGGAGAAAAGTTAGATACTTACCTCAGTAGGGTGAAGCTCCTGAATAGTCCACAGGCTTCACCAGTTTTCCTTCACCCCTTTTATGTTGCACTAGACCTGCACGAGTGGCAGCTGCCCATGTGCCTGTGCAGTGTATACAGAGGAGGAAAGCATGGCCGCAAAGAGGAAAAAGGTCCTGACCGGCAGGGGTCATGGACATCATGGAAGCCTCTGAATCATCTAGAAGCTTCTCCCTACAGAAGTAAATATCCAACTGTGTTCCCTATCCTGATTACAGAATGCACAGAATGCTATCAAACAACTACTCATGTACAAACCTTTCAATTCCCAACACCTGGCCCAGGCTTCAATATTTTCCCACAGAGTGGTAGCAGAACATTTATATATATATAAAAAAAAAAAGAACAAAGAAAAAAATGGGCAACTGTAAGGCAACAGAAAATGTGTCATCATTTAGAGAAGCATACATGACAATAGTTTCAGCATGACAAGGTTTGTAGTGTAATTTTATAACACAGCTGTGTATGTGGTTTTTCCACCTACAGTCTATATACGGTGGAAAATCCCTGCACCGTGTGAGCTATTCTTGTCATGCCATTCACACCCCCAGTCTCACAGCTGAGTACAGTGACTTCCCATCCAGCTCCGAGCATATTGCTGCCATGAAATTGCTTGTTTTGTGCTAATTCTAGAAAGCGTTCTCTTTCATATTCCCAGGTCATTACAACTCACTGTATGGGGCTGTTTTCCACCATGTTTACACATTTACTGTACTCGGGGCAGGTTCTGGACTTTTTGATGCCTGAAACAAACTTGTGAGGATGCGCCCCTATAGATAGATAGATAGATGATAGATAGATAGATAGATAGAGCAATTTCACACCACATGCTTTCCTCAGTCATACATGCACAGCAATAAGCTGCAGTTTACTTGCACAGCAGGAAGACCGGAGGGCAGAATGGCACATGGAGAGGAGGCTAGCAAAGCATATGTAACTAAGGGGCGTGCCAGGACACTCAGGCAAGCTCTGTGCTCTGTGAGTCAGGAGAAGCAGCAGAGAAGAGTGGGGAAACTGAAAAAGATCAGCTGAGTGTGCAATGCTGATGCTGCCCCCAACAGTCTGCTGCCCTTAGTCACGTAATTCATTCAGCTTCATGGTAGGGCTTCCCCTGACTGTACTTACTCTGCCACTGACAATTTCCAGGCCGATGGCATCTACTTTAGCACTACTGATTCCAAGGAGGACACCGCTTGTGGCAGTAGTGCGGAATTCAAGAGATATGTTCACATCTGATCGAACTTTATAGCCTTCTTGTACTAAAAAAACATAAAAATCTGATTATAACATCAATAGTGCAACTACTGGTAAATATCATACTGTATATTTTATATTTGAAGTATTGATGTTTCATTTTTCCTATTTTGTTTTCCTTTTGTCTAATGAAAAATGCCAAATTAGTTTATGGCACTATGTGCCTGAATACAATTCTCAGGATCTAACTGATATTTGGCTACATAATAATCTGTATCTACATAGTACCTGTTTCCTGACAGATTGGCAGCTGATGTTTCAGCAAGATTGCAGTCCAGCTGTCTGCATGAAAGGGGTTTAACTATGGTTCAGCGGGGCTCACAATCTAATAACCCTACCATAGTCCAGGGACAATTCTGGGGGCAAACTAATTAACCTGAAATCCCCAGAGGAAACCTATGCAAATACATACAAATATATAAATACAAAAAGCTTCCCTATATTCCTCTGCAATTAATCACCTCTTCATTACTTTTGAGAAAAAAAATACATCAGAATAAACACACTTGAATATCGATTATATAAATGATGCATAAAACTTTTTTTAATAAAAATGTTAGGTTTTTATGTTAAGTTTTTTTTTTTTAATAAAATAGCAATTATTATTATTTATATAGCGCCGACATATTACGCAGCTCTGTACAGTGTATATATATATATATATATATATATATATATATATATATATATATATAGTTGTCACTAACTGTCCCTCACAGGAGCTCACAATCTAATCCCTACCATTGCCATATGTCTATATATTATGTAGTGTAAGTACTGTAGTCTAGGGCCAATTTTAGGGGGAGCCAATTAACTTACCCGTATGTTTTTGGAGTGTGGGAGGAAACCGGAGTGCCCAGAGGAAACCCACGCAGACACGGAGAGTACATACAAACTCTTCGCAGGTAGTGCCCTGGTTGGGATTCAAACTAGGGACCCAGCGCTGCAAGGCGAGAGAGCTAACCACTACGCCACCGTGCTGCCCGCAATGAAAAATACCTGCTGGACCAATTTACTGCATAAACAACACTTTTTATTATTACCGTATATACTCGGATACAAGTTGACCTCGTATTTAAGCCGACCCCAATATTTGACCCTCTTAAGCCAGCATTTTTTAATTTCTCAATTATAAGTCTACCCAGAAAAGTTGTGGTCAAGTCCAAACCTTCTGTCAGTATAATAAATGATAAATAAGGTTAACAGTGGGCATGTATGAGACAAGATACCTGGAGCAAGCAAGCATGATCTCCATGCATCTTCCCCACACTGTGCTGCTGTTAATGTGTTAATGCACAACATTAAAAGCAGCACAGTGTTGGAAACAAACATGCAGATCATGTGGTAAACAATGATAAGCACCAGCACACTTTACAGGGGCTGCCAGGTAAGATAAGACCAGTACTGAACTTCAGGGCCCTTTTCCACTAGCGGCGTTTGCGATGCTGAATCGCAAAACCGCAAACCGCTAGCGATTTTACAATCGCTACGGTTTGCTTTTTAACATGGGAATCGCGGTAGGTCATTTCCACTACCGCGATTCGTTTTTGCGGGGAACGCGAACGCGCGGCGGAGCGATAATTGCCGCGATTTTGCTATGCAGTGCATAGCATAGCAAAATCGCGGCCGCAAACGTCGGGGGAATCGCCGGTTTTGCGATTCAGCAATCGCTAGCGTTCAGCGTGAACGCTAGCGATTGCAGGTGGAAAAGGGCCCTCAAAGAAACAATAAAGAAAACAAACAAACAGTTTCCAGCCTCAGTGCTCAGGGCTGTGTAAACATCTCTGCCAACTTTACCAGTCTGGCCTTTTTACTGTACATTCAGATGCTAGCTACCTAGTTAATTGCAGGGTGAGTGAAGTCCGCTCCAGTCCAGAGGCTGTGGGGGAATTCCCCAGTATGGATGCTTCCAGTCACCACTGATAACTTCCATAAACAAATCATTGGAACACGCTGGCTTCAGCTCCCATCCAGCGTGTCCCATCGCTCTGATCCCCTCCTCCACTTCCTCATACGTCACTATGCAGGGCAGCCAAGTCTGTGTAGTGAAGGGAAGCTGCACGCACCAGGGACAGCCAGCAAGGACAGTGATTTGTGGCCAGAACGGAGGATTTACGAGCAGCCTGCGGGGGGGGGGGGGGGGTTAGAGCAGTAACGAGGTGCCAGGTACAAAAGGGGATTTTGAGCGGCTCCAACCCCCGCCGGCTGTTTAGCATCACGTGCTGACAGAGCGGGGGTCAGTCCATTCTGCAGCTTGCAAGGGGGGGGGGGGGGGGGGATGGGAGTTGCATTATGGTGACCCAGGCATCTGTCTAAAGCAGGGACACACAATCTTTGCCCTAGGGTGGCAAAATGGAGCAAATGGAGAGTACAGGGGACACTTGATACTCGGCTACAAGTCATAAATTTAGGTCTGATGCGAGTATAAGTCGCCCCCCCCCCCCCCCCCCTACTTCACAAAAGTAGATCAGACCTAAATTTCTCGACTTATAGGCGAGTATATACGGTAGTTTGAAATAATTGTATTATAACATGAAAATGTTTCTGAAATTAGGCTTTACATATGTGCATACTGTTTTACCAAAAAATGACCCCAAATTCCTACATATTGTGTGTGCAGCAAATATTGATATAAGAAAATAGATTTAGGACAAAGGGAGATGCAGTTGACTGACACTCGATATGTACTGAAAAGGCAATTGGAATTAGGTTACCGAGCCGACTGTGCTCTCTACCTGGTGAGAGTATCACAATTGTAGCTGAGAAGAAAAGCAGGTCCGGCACCAGTCGTCAATGCTTCAGTGAGATTTTATTCCTATGGGTACAGTAAGGTTACATGGAGGTACAAAAAGGACAGTCAGAAGCAGGGGGACCTGCGAAACAGCTGTCAGGCCGTCCTTTTTGTACCTCCATGTAACCTTACTGTACCCATTGGAATAAAATCTCACTGAAGCATTGACGACTGGTGCCGGACCTGCTTTTCTTCTCTGCTATAAAAGAAAATAGATTTATAGCAAATCTCAACAATAGTACATTAGCGATGATAGTGACAATTGGATATACAGTACTGTACAATACTGAAAAGACTAATACACATTATTGAAACAGAAAAATCAGTGGAAATTACCTAAAGCAGCAAATCCGGTCCCATCAAAGTAGGTCCCTTCTTGCACTAAGCTGTAACATTTATTCACACCGTGGATGGAAAGAGCCCCTTCTCTGTTCAGTTGCTTGCTGTTAATGGTAACGTTGCTGATGCATGCTGGGATACTGTGCGTTATCTGAACACAAACATCAATATAATCAAAGCATGTTCTGAAATGTCTACATAATAGCAAAATAATTTCAGGATACTAAGGAGTATGGAGATATGGCGGAGATGTAGTGGAAGGAGCTCCCTGAAATTAGAAATAATTTTTTTTTTGAGAGATGTAGTACTTTGGAGTGTAATTGGTGGAGGGGATCTAAGGAAGGAATCCTAATAATGACGAATTTAGATTTCTTTCTGAGTTATAGTGAAGATTGGGGAGAGTAGAGGATGGGGGTTCTTTAGGGGTTTTGTTTGTTTTATACTTTGCAATTTTGAAAAGCGAAGAAGAGAATATGATGATATGTTTTATTGGAATTGATATGAGAACTGGAAATATTCTTACTTCTTCAATAAGTTACCGGTATATGAAAAAAAAAAAAAAGCAAAAAAAAAAAAAAAAAGTACTGTGGTGGTAAAAATCTCTGCATATTGCTAGATGATTTAGCTGAGATAGGATTATTCCATAAGGGCAGCAAGGAAATTAATCTTGAAGGCCAGGAAGAGTGAGGAGAAAGACTTATTAAAGTGGACCTCCGCTGTAAATTCTAAAGATAAAAACAGCCAAAATTACACTTACTATGACTTTTTTATACCTAATGCAACATCACCAGCTGTGTCTTTGGGTCTCCTTGGAAGGCTTCAGAACTACTCGGGTCTCCCGAGTACTTTTGAAGATGGCTCCGTATTGAGCACATGTGAGTAGCTACAGGTAGGCTTGGTTCACACGTAAAAAAGTGTCCAGTGCTGTCCTGTCAGTTTTGACAGTTGGCATCAGTTTTGCATGTGTTTCTATGGTTGTGTTCACACATAAATCTGTACGTTTCCGATCCGGTCCTGTGCTGTCCGTTTTGTATCAGTTTTGTATGTGTTTTGATGGCTGAGTTCGCACATAAAAGGTGTACATTTCCAGTCCACTCAGGTGAAACTGATAGAAAACTGATGCAAAACTCACAGGACAGTATTGAACTGGACCGGAAATGTTCAGATTTATGTGTGAACTAGGCCGTATCCTTTAAAGCAGCAGGGAAGCCTTGTGGCAGCTCTGGAATGCAGCATACTGTGGCTGGCACTGCACTACTTCTCTCTTCACTTCTCCCTCTCTGAGATAGGCTTGCTCAGTAGAAGCAGAATACCTCTCAGGCAACAATATCAGGCTCCTCCCACCCACAGACGACACAATATCTTTGCAATCCTTGCAAGGGCAGCAAACTGCAATGGCAGAACGGGGGCTAACCAATAAAACCTGGATTTTATGGCATAAGACGTGGTCAGTTTTTATACATGTTTTTCAGCTACTGTACTTAATTAAGAAGAAACAGCCTTCCTAAAAAGTGGTTGCCCAATCATTGGCAACCTATAACACATGATTAAATTTCTTCTTCCCAGTCATGATAATATCTACAGACTGACTATTCTTAGAATGGCTATCCTCTGAGGTTCTTCTTTCTACATTGCTACTTTTCCAACACCCTAATGTGATTGATTTGTAAGAGTCTGATTGGCCAATCACAACTACATGGTCAAGTCTCACTTCACAAAGAGCCCATCAGAGACCCACAAGTCAGTAGGCCTATCTACATCAGTTGCATGCTTTTCCAGGAATTCGTCTTGAGTAGTTCTGTAGAATGAACTGATAAGCACATATCAATAAATAGCTGAACAGTATAGTAGCTTTTGTAACTTTTGGAATAAAGGTTGCATTTCTTATGCATGAAAAACCGGGTCAGCAACCTGACAGAACTGTTGTCATTTTTTCTCAAACATAACAGGAATTTCACTTTAAAGAGAATCTGTACTCTAAAAGTCTTACAATAAAAAGCATACCATTCTATTCATTATGTTCTCCTGGGCCCCTCTTTGCTGGTTCTGCCACTCCCTGCTGCAATCCTGGCTTGTAATTGCCAGTTTTAGGCAGTGTTTACAAACAAAAAACATGGCTGCTAACCAGCATGTGATAGGCTGAAAGAAGTTCAGTCTGTGATTCATACAGAGCCTGGAGGGGATGTGGAGAGGGTGTGTATAACTTCTACCTATCACAGCAGAGCAGCACATTCCTGCCTGAGCCGACAAAGCTGATGAAGATTTGATTATATAACAGATAATACAGCCACTGTGCAACTAGGGAAGGCTGCAGTAAGACAGACCACATTAGAACAGGTATAGAAACTTATAGGACAGAAGAAATAAGGCAGAAAATTGTTACAGAGTCTCTTTAAATTATGGCATGTGTGATTCAATAGTATTGACAGGGGAGTTGTGCATACATAAAGATACAGCAGATGACAGGCAGAAAGCCAATGCATTAATACGTCTTGGGACAGAGCTTGGTGTGTGCGGCTCTAGCTAAGCATGGGATATGGCTTAGGCTGCTAAGCATGAACTGCTGGAATTTATTTTAGAATTAGATACCAGAATTAAGAATTGTACAAAGCAGTGCTAAAGGCTGAACATACCCAAAACTGATATTTTAGCAAAAGGGGATGTCTGGTTAATTGTTTGTTTGTTTTTCGGCCAGACTGTCAGGGATAAATGGTTAGCCATGGGGCACATGTATTATGAGGATGAATGAATGAACTGAGTTCTATAAGTGATACTACTGTTATATTTATGTACTGCTTCCTGATCCTATCTGAATTACTTAAATTGAATTAAAATCATAATGCATAGTATTTAATCTTTTGTCTGCAACCTGTGACTATTGACTTGATCCTTTATTTTAGTGGGACTCAACTTGCACCTTGGACTCTGGCCTTGACTCTTGTTTGTTGCCTATTTATTGCTTACTGTACCATCTTTTGGCTTGCTTTATGTCTGGTGACTTGGGGCTGTAGTCACTAAACTGCAGTAAGCGGAATAATGTGTGCAAAGTCTTACTGCACAAGCCGCGCATAATATAATACATTACATTCAAAACATTGCGCTCTACTCATGGTGCGGTAAGACTTCACATGCATTATTCTGCTTACCGCAGTTTAGTGAATAAACCCCTTGGTGCTGCACACCACTCTGTCTGCCTGTTGTGTACCTGCACCAGGTTGCTGTTTCTGCCCATTGACTTGCTTGCCCATCTGTTGCTGGCTTCAGCATGTCCTGACTGCTCCTACTTGGTGATCTGGATACCCAATGATGCTATTTGACCCCAGCTAGCTTTATCTTGCTTTCCCATTCTTCTGGACTTCTTCTGTATACCATGACATCAATATACCATTCTCCTATCCAGCGCTTTTGCCTGGACCCCAGTTGTGGGCTGATCCTGGGGTCATATCCAGGGGTGTCCAGACTAAGTCTGACCATACATTTATAGATGTGGCAAAAAGATTGATTCCTCTCTGTTCAAAATCGATTCAGAGAGCATTTACATGTTTGGCTATTGAGCTACTATCACTCCTGCTTTGCCCTCAATCAACCTATATCTTGTGTCCTGTCCAACCGGCAGAAGAACAAATTTGCTGACTAATTCTTGGTTGAAGGTAGAGCGATCAGACATTTTAAGAGAATCAATCTCTAGCACATGAATCAAATCCACAGTTGAATGGGAAAATGGATGAGTGCAAGGATACGTCAAGAGCTATAAAAGAACATCTGCTGTGGAGTCTCCCACCAAGGTATGTGATAAATGCTTCTAGCCTAATTCTCAATCTCCAGCGGAGACACGAGCTTTGCAATACTTTTACAACAACCTTTGTATTGATGATAATTATTGAATTTAGCCCAACAAACAAGGTAGAACACAATAAACAGTGTCTATACTCCACAACATCAATAGTCTCATTCATTCAAAAAGGGCACCCCAGTAATTTGGGCACCGGAGAAATCTGCTAGAAAAATATTGGTAAAATTACCAATATTCCACTACTTATTTCCAATAGTAAAATATCAGTAATTTGTACAAATATTTTACTAACATCTAATCTTTCCCTGTCCTCACACAAGCCCTCCAACTATATACGTCTAAACCTAACCGATGCCTTTACTGCAAAATGTGCTGATAATTATGCCTAACCCTAACCTACTCTCACACTGGCCTGCCATCCCTCCCTCTACCAATGCTTAACCTTCATCCCCCACCCTGCAATCCCCACTGAAAAATGCCTAACCTAACTGCCCCTCCAACCAATGCCTAACCCTAACTGTCCACCACACCATAACATAGCTGCAGATATCCAAGCAAAGTCGCCACTAAATAGCCACTGTGAAAGTCTGGGCATCACCACAGGTGCCCATATTAATAGGCAGAAAAGACAACGCTGGTTGGCACTGCAGAACAAATGAAGAAGCATCCACCTGGCTTAGTTGGCTCATATAGGGTCTATAATCTGTTTGTTCTGACTGACAGACTCAAATACAATGTGAGGGAGATGCAATAAGGAAAAGGTTGGCAATGCAGGTAACTGGTTTATTGATATGGGGATGGTGCTTCAACATATATTACAAGTATATGAGCTTGTGTGAAGACATGCAAAAAGAGGTGCACATACCGGTCCTGGTGGGCAGAAGTGGGATGGTGGGTGCAGGACACTGGTATCCTGACGGCCGTTTCGTGCAAATAGCACTTCTACGGAGCCTCTGCAGAAGCACTATTCGTGCAAAACAGCCATCAGGCTACCAGTGTCCTGCGCCCACCACCCCACTGCTGCCCACCAGGACTGGTATGTACACCTCTTTTTGCATGTCTTCACACAAGCTCATATACTTGTAATATATGCTGAAGCACCATCCCCATATCAATAAACCAGATACCTGCAGTGCTGACCTTTTCCTTATTGCCTCTCCCTAACAGTGCCCATATTAATAACTGCCATCATAAGTGGAAATGTGGACACCGGAGGTGCCCAATAAAATAGGCGCTGGGGCTGTCCACTATAAAAACTACAGCTACAAGTAGTGGGCCTCTAATCACAGCTATTAACATGGGTGCCTATGGCTGTGTCCAATCATTTGCAATAATCTGCAAGACAGAATGTATCCATAGTATTACAGTTTCTATATTGGTTATAAATGAGGTGGAGGAACAACAAGTATTGTATTGATGTGAGGCTCACTTACATTTCCTATGCTTTTAGCAGTATAGTCAGGTGGCAGCCCACCCAGGTATAGCTTCCCTTCTACATCCAGAGTGTTACTGTCGCCAGGGGTGCTGGCGGAAGCCGACTCCTGGCCATCCACAGTAATGGTACTTTTTCTTTTAATGTATTCTGTGGAAATCTGCACAAAACAACAATGTAAGTGATTACATTATGTTACATTCATATAACATCATTATTTACATATGTATTGCTCTACACTATACTGGAGAATAAAGCTAATTTCTATGGACAACAGATCTGCGTCAGACCTACTGATATACAAGGCCTTACATTCTGTACAGCATTCTGTGGCTTCAGCACAAAGTATCTGCAGGCTGGATTTTATTCAAAGTAAATGAAGTTTCCAACTGAAGGCGAGTTACACACCCAAAGGAAAACAATCTGTCAATTCGCCCTTCAGCAATGTGATGTTCTTTCTTTATTTCACATTTAACATGGTGTTGATGTTTCCTTTTTCTTTATACAAACCAGTTACTTTATGAGAGCTATTGCTGCTGATCTACTCATTCAGGACCACAACTAAGTGGTGAAATAAAGTGAGCAGAAGAAAGAGCTGAACGTAATACTAAATTGGGTTTGATTGCAGAAGTTACATGCAATTCCCAGCTGTATTCTGGTGAATAATCAAACTTCGTTCTACTGTACTTGAGTGCAATAAAGCGGAACAGGTTCACTCATATTCAGTTGCGTAGAACTGAAAATGCTTCTTAGCAGAGATGACAACCTCGCTTAAATAAAAAAGGATTTAATCATGTTCATAGTTTATAACTTAAAGGATGTAAGGACTTGCTTATAGCCCACTTTCCATATATATACTGTATGGTCTCCATCTGATGTAGATTCCCCTGCTTGCAGTGAACAGACACCCAGTACAGTGAACCCGAGGTGAGAGTGATGTGGAGGCTGCCATATTTATTTTATTTTTAAAAATACTAGTAGCCTGGCAGCCCTGCTGGTCTATTTGAATGCAGTAGTGTCTGAATTGCACCAGAAACAAGCATGTAGCTAATCTTGTCAGTTCTGCCAATGTAGGAAACACCTGATGCACATATGCTTGTTCTGGGTCTAAGGCTAAAAGTATTAAAAATTACATATTACTGCAAGAAACTTGGGTCACATGACTAGAATTAATTGGGATGCACCATGGATAAAATAAATTAAAATACAAAAATGAGAATTACATGGGAAATTCTGTCCTATGTGATCAAAAACACTAGCAATTGAGTCACCAGAACACTGTGTTTCATGGGTGGCCTCAGTCAAGTCAAGTAATGCTAGTTAGAAGAACAATGAGGGCCCATTCACACTAGGGAGATTAGCGGGTGATGCCCGCTAAGCGCTGAAGCGCTTGTCATTTTTAAAGTGCTAGTGCAATTGTAACTATATGGCAGTGATCTCACTGCCACAATTGCCGCTGATCGTAGGCGTTTCAGGATTAACGGCAATCGCAAAATATGTTGCCCGCAGCATTTTCCTGCAAGTCTGGAGCAATCACGATAAAGTGGTTATACCGATGTTCACGATCGTCGGGAATCGCGAGAGAGTGTACAGTGATTTTACCGCGAGAATGGCGGTAAAATCACCCACGCAAAACGCTAGTGCTAAGCGCTACTGTTTTGCAACCTTCAAGTGTGAATGGGCCTTTACCTGAGGGTGTGAGCACAACTCATGCAGCCCACTGTTTAGGTTCTGAATGAAACGTTCTGGTTGTTTTTTAAACTTCTAGTGATTTTGAATATATATAGAGTACGGTAAGTCTGCCTAATCTTCATTTTATTTTTGATTTATTTTGTATCCTTTTTGGATGCCTACTATACACTTATGCACAGTATGAGGTTACTCTAGAATTAACTATAGTGTGAAGCTGACACTATAGTAGTGACTGTTTAAATAGGGTAATGCTAGAAACACAGTAACATTTTTCAATTGATTGTGATCATTTATAAGAAATGGAACCTTGGTGTTTGAGTTTTAGTAGACATAAGGTTATCTCAAGTTCAAGATGGTTTAGAACGCATTGTCCAGTTCTTATTGTTTCCCACTTAGCCAAGGGACAGCTGAGATCATCTCCCTATCTTTCAGCTACACCTCTCCCTCCTTCCTGCATTGCCAAAAAAAAAGGAATGCTGATGCAAACAATTATGTTTGTGGAAACAACTGGTCTAAAAGACAGAGGGGACCTGCAGGCATGCAGGCAGTGTCTATCTGACAACCGGCATGTTTTAAACATGCTTTAAAATCATACCTGCATTGAATTGTGGGGCATCTTTATAAAGAGGCCTCAAAGTACAAAGCAGTACTGCACAATAGAAATTTGGATTAGTGCACGATTTTCTGCTCTATCACTATTCACACTCTAATATCTGATGTCTGTTTGCATTACAATAAACACTTTAACCAATGATAGGTAGTGTGATAACTAAAACACATACTGCAACTGCATTCCAATGGTTCATATACTGTACCATCAGTGTGTAATTTATCTCTCTGTAAAACAACATTACACGGTGGTGCACAGATTTCAAATCAGTGAATCATTCTAACTTGCACAATACAGGGCTGATTAAAAATATTCAATTAAAGCTCTAGTTTAGACTCCTAGGTTATAGGAAAAAGTCAGTGCATCTTATGGTCTGAATAATACTATACGGACCGGCATCCCCCCATAAGGCTATGCTACAGCAGTCGGCTGTCATCAGATCCCCTGACACTGCCGTCATGTGCACTTGGAGCAGCAGGATCCAATTACTGCATCTGCTCTGCTCCATCCCTCCCCTCGGCGGCAACTTCTGCAGCATCGCTTGCTTGGATTGGCAAGTAGATCACCAAGTAGGAGGTTGGGGGGGGGGGGGGAATGACACAGCGGGACAGAGGAGACATAGGGGACAGAAAAGATACAAGAGGACAAGCACAGGATGACAGAGGAAACTGGAGGGCACAGGGGGACAGAAGAAGACACAGGGGGACAGAGGAGGTGACAAGAGGGGCAAAGGAGGACATGGGGTACAGAGGTGACACAGGAATTATTTCACTACATTTACACATTTTGGTATTGTACACTAATGTATCCCATGTCTAGTTAGTGTAAAAACAATTCCTATTTGAAGCTTTTAGTCCTTCAGCTACAGAAAGTGTTACATACAGTGTGCCATTTGCCATCATTGATGACAGCTGTGTGGATGGTCTCTGTCCTTCCTTTTCCCATATCGAATAAGAAGTGAAGTCTCCCATTGTGGAGCTGTAGTGCTGCATAGTCCATCTGGTTTTGGTGAGCCATGTAGTAGATGAGGCCACTGGTAGCATAGGTCCTCAGGGACAGCTGGACAGACAGTCTACAAGAGAAATGGCACAATTACCTCTGACTTGTGAAACACACTTGCACTTAAACTGTCATTTACTCAAAGTCTGTTCTTAATTATTAAGATAAATAGCAGTTGCTCAGAGCAGAGTATTCATAGGCAGAGTGATTTCAGGCTGAGCTGAGTGGATACATTACAAAGCAGACAGGATTGATTATAAAATGTAACCTGCTAAACAGGGATGCAATTGCCAGTAGATAAATATGCATTTAGTTAAACCCAGAACAGCAGGTTAAAAGGTAAATCCAAATCCAGCAGACGTGAGTGGGCTCTGGCTCAGTGGAACATATATATCTAAGGGCCATTACACACATTATACCCTGACTGGCCCAGCTTTGTGCTGACTGCTGGGGACACCCAGATATATGGATATATGGAAAATCGTACAGGCTATAGCTGGACATATAAATCAGATAAAGCTATGACAATGAAAGCCAAACCAACTTTTAAGATATACATATGAAAGAAATCAGTTTTGGGAATTAACTAACCTCCACACATACACACACCTATAACTGCCTTGCCACTATGACCACCCCCTGTAACAAGTGTGGACATTAAAGTGTACCTGAAGTGGCATGCAACATAATGAGATCAACATATGCATATATAGTACTAGTCCCAGTACGAAATTATTTGAAACCCCTTTCTGTTTTTCAGTACAGCAAGAGTTAAAAAAAACAAAAAAAACTTGAGTTGTTTTCTATGCAAAAGAGCATGTTGACAGCTTTGCCTGGTTTCCTGCAAAGTAAAGAGAAGTTAAAAGGCATATATCTGTCAGGAAGAAGGGAGATACTAAAGTTTGAATGCAATAAAGTTTAAAGGGTTATTATTTCTGTATCTTTTTCAGCTTTAAAAGCATAATGCGGATTCTAAACTGCAGTTGACTGTTTTCTATACTGTTTTTTACACTAATTCTATTTATCATCCATACTACACACACCATTATCTCATAAGTTTATTTTCACTTCAGGTTCACTTTAAAGGGGAACTGAAGTAAGAGGTATACGGAGGCGGACATATTTATTTCCTTTTAATCAATACCAGTTGCCTGGCAGCCCTGCTGGTCTATTTCTCTGCAGTAGTATCGGAATAACACCAGAAACAAGCATGCAGCTAGTCTTGTCAGATCTGACTTTATAGTCTGAAACACCTGATCTGCTGCATGCTTGTTCAGGGGCTATGGCTAATAGTATTAGAGGCAGAGGATCAGCAGGGCTGCCAGGCAACTGGTATTGCTTGAAAGTAAATAAACATGGCAGCCTCCATATACCTCTCTCTACAGTTCCCCTTTAAGACACAATAGCCCATAAGAAATGCTGCCACCATGCGATTCTGCCTACTACAATCCTCTCTTTAAAAGCTCCTACCATGCTCTTCCATTCTACCAAGAAAAGCCAACATGAGTCCCCCTTCTCTTCCTCTTGCAGAGCACAGCAGTAGGGGTGGAATACAGAGTCGGCACTTCCATAGAAGCAAAGGGGGCAACTGCCCCAGGGCCCCTGCATCCATATGGGCCCCAAATGTCCACCTTTGCCTCAAATCATTTGGCTGCTGGGCTGCCAGATACCCCTGCGTGCTCCCCCGCAGCTGCCCTGGCGAGATCCCCCCCACTTTCCAAACGATCCAGGCGGTGCAGCTCCCGTCTGTCTCCCCTGCAGTGATTGTCTTGCACTTCCTGCTAATCCGTTTGGGCTCTAGTGCCTGAACGGAGAAGCAGGAAGTGAAGGACAAGCACTACAGAGGAGACAGATGGGAGTTGCACTGCCTGCCTCATTCGGGAGTTGAGTGTGTGTGTCTCCCACTGCCTTTATTACACTGCAGGGGGGCAGCTAGTGAGGGAGGGGGGAGGCTGGCCAGCGGCAGCCGTGGGAGGGGGGGGGGGGTGTTGTGGTGGTGGGTATTAGTGTTGGGGCCCCAGATTACTTTTGCCCTGGGGCCCCATTTTAGCTAAAACTAGCCCTGGTGGAATAAAAGCATATTACATTCTCTAGCACTGGGTCCTCCTTTTTGGTGCGATTGCCCACTGTCTCTCATCTCCATCCTGCATATCAGGTGATGACATGCAGCATGCAAGACGTCTCTAGAGTAGTGAAGGTAAGTGATAGGTGACACTGGGTCTTTTGTGATCAACCACCTCCATTTTCCTACTTTTATTCCGCTGTTTTCATTCTTTCATTAAGAAGCTAGGAACCACAGAGAACATGTTTGTGGACCACAATAGAAATGCTGATTTAAATCATTTGAATCATCCATAATCAGGAAATTATATAATTACTCAGCACAGGAATGATAGTAAGGGCTGAGGCCCACTAGAAATCCCAAAAAGCAATCGCTAAATGCTTCTGGTAGTGGTTTTAACAGTTTTTCCAGTGTGATTTCTGGCGATTTTAAAGTGTGTATGAATGTAATGCTAGCAATTTGTACCGCAAATGTGGTTCTTGGTTGTGAAATTGCTGCAAAGTCTCTTTGTGCAGCAACTGAAAAGCAATTTTGCAGCAATCCTGTAGATTGTGTTGAAGATCAAACATTCCAAGTGTACTGCAGGCACCACAATTGAAATTTGGTGAAATTGCAATCGCTCTTGTGGAATCACCCTAATTTCATTAGTCTGACCATTTTGGAATCACCAACGATTCTAAAGCCTGCCTTAAACAGGTCCTGAGGGTTTCTGACCTAAATGTGTATCCATAATACTCTCAGTATAGTTTGACATTCATTGTAGACAAAGAAATCCATTAATGCTGGGCATAGCGTTACACTGTCTTCACTGTTATGACCTGCTGATCTTACCTCTTTCTAACAGAAGACTGGTCAAACTTTAAGATCATGTGACTTCCTGTGGTGAGACCAAACTGCACAGCATTCGCTATGTGACCAGGCAGTATTTCCTGTGTACATTCAGCAGCCTGCAAAAACAATAAAACACATTGTACAATAAAAATACTGTGACTGATATCATTTACTTTACGTACTTTATGTATTCTGTTACCTACACATTGTTATCTGATATTAGCTTCACAGTATCCATGCTACTGCCACAATACACTTGTAACCTGAGAGTCTGACTCTGTAATTATGATAACCGTAAGACAAGACAAACCATACAAACATACTTAAGACAGCTATAAACAGCACAGATCTGTATATTACTACTGCATACTCTCTTGTAAGCATCTGATATCTGCTGGATTATGTGTTTGTTTTTCTTCACTCACCAGAAGAGTTGAAAAGGGAAAGGAAAGAATAATGTAATTAGTTTGTAAATGAGATTTCCTGAAAATCTTCTTTGTTATAAAATGAATACATTGTAACTTTCTCCTCTGGCTCCAGAAGATCCAGAGAAACAAATAGTTATTGCAGCACCACCTGCTGGTAATACCTGGTACAAATCATAGCGAGTGCAGCTCTTGGAAAACGTCTAGGCCTCTCTAACTAGCCTCCATTTAGCAGTAGGGACAGCCATACTATCCCAGGAAAAAAAGCAACACATATATAAGTAGATAAATATGTGTTCTACTTAAATGACATTGCACTGTCCATGTTTTGATTTCAGTTAATCTTATATAGTAAATAAAGAAAAAAAACTGATTTATACATTTTCCATCTTTACTGCCTCTGACTGAAGCCAAACCTCATATAAATTTCCTCCCTTACTCTTTCTTCTTCCTAGAAACTGCACTGTCATATCTAGCTTGCTTTGTAAACACATGTGAGCACAGCATACTGTAGATCATACTTCAACAGTTTTTGCAGAGGTGTGAGGTGTTTCTCCCTTCTCAACCTTGAGTCACACTGAACTGCCCACAGTCAATCAGTGAGTGGGAGGGGGATAACAAGTTTCCCTCTCATCAGCAATTTAACAAATAGAGCCAGGCTGACTGAGATAAGATGTATTACAGTAGACACATTTATGATTATATTGGAATGCTTGCAATGTAGGGTCAGGTTGTAGACTGCATAATAAACACAGAGCAGTGGGTAAATGGAATTTGATTTGATATGGCTGACAATCCCGCTTTAAGATGGGGCCCTTCTGCTGTTTGTATGGTGACTTACAGGAAAACTAGCATTATTTGTTATTGCAGAGGTAATCCAGTTTCATTTTGACTAGTGATTTTACATAGAAATACTTGAACAAATATTTGTCAGTATCGCTTAGCTTTTGTTTAATAGGGCTATGGACTGTCTATTCTACGGATTATCATATGATCTTTAAAGCAAACATATCTTTCAGTGAACTGAGTGAAATTGATCCTGTGAAGCTTTACCTGTGTAAAACACACTGCACTGCTTACCGTAGTGCTAGGAGACCTCTGTAGGGGCGTGGTCAGAGCTGATCTCCGCTCTGTGACAGGTCCTGTTGGCGAGGTTGTCGGCTGTGCGTCTTGTTCCTCAGGGCTAACAATGGGCTGAGGCTTCTCTGTCAGCATGCAGCTATCCATTTGAATGTTTTCATACTTTATAACAGTGGTAAAATCCATCTGCCTAATTATTAAAAACACGTGAGTTACCAATTTTAGGCAAGTGAGCAGTATTGTTCAGGTTTACTTCATGGTCAGTTCAAATAATTTCATGACTCATCGCATACACTTATCCCCTGGGCTTCATCAGCTATTTCTTTAAACACATTTCCAACCTTATAATTATATTTAAAGGGTAGCTTATAACAGCCTGTTCTGTTCTGGTAATGGTGCAGTATTGGAGCTTCAATAGGAACCTACTTAACCTGCTCTGCTGTGTCAACAGTTACAAGCAATTTCAGCCATATAGTATCTGCACATTCTATTGTCCCTGGAGCTATTATTTAGGTATTAGAACACAAAAGTTTAATTTCCAGAAAACCAGTCAGAGAGCTTAACAGGCCGACAGCTTAGAGAATATCAAAAACTGTGAATAAATGCACAGGAAAATGCAAATACACATGCTAAAATCAGTAAAATGAACTAAAAGGCAGAAAACAGTACATGACATTGCATGGCGAAAATCAGCAAAAGCAGCATAGCAAATTGCATGTTTCTCTTAGCGTCTTGCATTTTGTAGCATAGACAAAAAAAAAAAAAAAAACACAGCAAAAAGACAACCTGTTGACTAGAAGCAAACTTGCTGCTTCTGAGATAAATGGAATGACAATATTTTGTCATTCGTTTAAACTGCTATGCACAGCCGAATCAAGTAATTTAAACACCAGAGGCTCTACAGTACATGTGTTGAACTCCAGGCCTGGAGGGCCAGATCCATGCCAGTGTTTAGGATGGACTGAGAAAGAGTAATGTGTTCTACCTGATGGACCACACCTTTCCTGATTCAGACCCATCAATTCATTTGAGCTGTGTCAAAAATGTGTGAGGATCTCGGCCCTCGTAGGACCGGTTTGACTTGCCTGCTCTACAGTAGTTAGGGCGCAGCCATAGGTGCCCATGTTATTAGCCCCGATTAGTGTTTGTAAGTGGTAATTTGCCAGGAAGCAGTTAAAGGGAACCTGAAGCGAGTAAAATTATTTAAAATAAACACATGATGCAGCTGCAAATGAATATTACATACTAGCCTCACCATCAGTTCCTCTCAGAGGCTCACCATTTTCTTCTTACAGTGATCCCTTCCAGTTCTGACAAGATTTTGTCAGAACTGAAATCCTCCAGTTGCTGTCAGTTACAACTGAATGTGCAAGGTAATGTCTAGGTTTCCCTATGTGCTCAAGTTGGTGATGTTACAGTTTAACAGTGTGCTGACCGGGAAGCTCTTATGAGGTAATGGCCATTTTTTAAATGGAGGACGGAGAATTCTATTGATTACAGTGGACAAATGGGATGCAGGAGAGGAGGAAGAGATTGAGAAGTAGACTACACGGGAGGTAAGTATGACCTGTGTATGGCTATTTTGACTTTTATTTTCAGTTCAGGTTCTCTTTAAGGTTAGGCATCCATTGGGGCGGGGGGCGGGTCAGTTAGTTAGGCATCTGTGGGGGAAGGGGGTTAGGCATCTGTTGGGAGGTCCGAGAGGGATTTTACGGCAGGGGGTCGGTTAGGGTTAGACATCCATTAGGGGGTCAGTGAGGCCCCGTTCCCATCTAGAACTACAAAACGCTAGCGATTACTGCTAGCGGTTTTTGCAGGATAGATTTATCCACGATTAACGTGGAAAAAAATCACTGGACACTGTAGTGTTTTGGGAGCGATCCCGATTAGCGGTTCTACACATGCTAATCACGATCGCTCAAGGATCGCCACCAAAACGCTGCAAGTAATGCGTTTGCAATTATCGCAAAACGCCTGCGATCATGGCAATGAGAACACTGCCATAGCAAATCATGTGCTAAGCAATTTTAAAAACCGCCAGCGGTTTGCGGTGAGCAGGGGATCAGTTAAAGTTAGGCATCCATGGGAGGGGGGTTTAGGGTTAGGCACTGCTTAAGGTCAGGAAATTGGTTAGGGTTGGGCATTGTTGGAGTGAGAGCTCGTCTGACAATAGGTTAGGGTTAGGCAAATACATTGACATTGCATAGTAATCTGAACATAGATATGTCTGAAAAGCACATTATGATAGGCAGAGTGCATGTTTACATTGTTAGTGAACAATAACATTGTATTTATAAATGTAAAAACATAACATTTCAGCTACAATGTGAGACAATTCACAAAACAGATAAAATGGTGAACAAACGTACAAAAGGAAAACCCTTCAGAAACTTACTGCATGTTGAGAATCAAGTTTTGAATACATCCGTAGAAAGACTGACTTGTCCTGATCATGGTGGCAGCCATTTTACCAGGCACCCCTCCAATGAAAAAACTATCTGCATTAATGGTGGTTGAATCCACAGATTGACCATTGAGTTTCATTTCTGCTGGTTTTACTTCATCAATCTGCACACTTACAATCCTACAAGACACAGAGATAGTAGTTATATATAAAAAGAATTACAGACAGTAAAAAGGTACTCAAGCATTCTTTAATTCTAACAATGTGAGCTGTTCAACTTTTAATGATGGTAAGAAGCAGAGCATACAAGAGATATTGGCGCTGGAGACTTGGGCGCAGGATACAGCTGGTATATAGCTGATCCTGCTGCCGCTCAAGTTCCTGGCCGTGTTAAATACTATTCCCCCTCCAGGCTGCCATGGATGGTGGGGAATGAAATAATCCGACATCTAGCAATTGCTGGAAGTCAAATTATTGTGTTTTAAAAGTAACTTCAGCTCCGTCTTCTGACAGCGTCGAAGTTACTCCCTGTGCGCTGCTATAGCCGTAATTCCTATTACGGCCTATGGTGGCACTGGCTGCGTCCAAGTCTCCAGCGCTGGATTCACCGTGTTCGAGAAGCAGATCTACAGCAGTGTTGTCCTACTTAAGGTGCCCACACATGGTACTATTTTTTCTTTTTTTTAATTAGATAATTTCGTTCAATTATTCTGTTAGATTGAATATAAACATTTTTCCAACGTGCTACTGAACAAAACGGGATAATCATTCATTTTTCTTAATCGAAAAAAAATATTTTTGACTTTCAATTCGATCATTTTGGTCAAATAAATAGGAGAATTGAACGTGTATGGGCACCCTTAGAGGAGGATGAATCTTATCTAGGCCTAGATGCTGAGCTGCCAAACACCCTCCATCAATGAAAAAATAGGCATTGTCACATATTGCAAAGTTTGTCTGCTATGTCTGTAAGTTCAGAAAGTTACACAAAGGCCCCTTGATCACTTGTTCTTTACGATACACGCAAGCATCCTGCTTTATTTGTCAGCAGCTCAGGGAAGGTGGACATGGGAGTACCGTAGATGGTGTTCCAAAGCAGTAACAACAATTATTTTGCACTGTCAACATAGTGACTTGAGGGAGGTCCACTTAGAAGAAAGCATGGTTAGTAACCTCAATGAGCACAAAATATTCATATTTTTTTCTAGTTCTGGCTTGAGAAGTGGTAAATAAAAAAATGATTAAAAAAATACCTTTTGTTACGGAGAATAATGACAGAATGTTCTTCCCCATCACCAAAGCTTCCAGCAGGAGATTTGATGACCACTTTTCTTGTGCTTGCCCCATCCATAGGATTCATATGGAGCTCAATGTGTCCATTTACCAGCATTAGAGCAAAGAAAGGCTACGGTACATAAAAAAAGGAAACAGAAAAACATTGTACTGTATATTATGAAAAAGTTGCACAATTTACCCGTCCCCATTTATTCCACTAATATTGTGAAAGTTTTAAACCTGAGACTTAGGGCTCATTCACACTGGAGGCGCTTTGTGATTTTTTTAAGTGCTGGCGATTTTTCAAAATCGCCCTGAAAGCGCTTGTGCAATGATTCTCTATGAGAGAGTTCACATCTGAGCGGTTCATTTCCGATCCGCTCAGAAAAGCGTTGCATGCACTATTTTTGAGGCGATTTTACCTCAATGGAAGGTATAGGAAAAACGCAAAACGCTCATGAAATCGCTTTGTGCAGCGATTGCATTTGCGTTTTTAAGAATAAATACATTGTATTTATTCTTTTCCGGGTCAAATAGTTCACTTCCTGACTTGCACCAGGGAGTGATTTAAAAAACTGCTCTGAAAAAGCTCGTAGAAAAGCGCCCACCCAAGTGTCGGGAAACAGAAAAAAAATTGCGGCAAAAAAACCACCAACGTGAACGCTAACATGAGCAGAATGCAATGTGAACAAGGCCTAAGTGAATATGTGTAAGAAACCACACATCATTTCTAGAGCTATTAACACTATGAATTTAAAATCAAAATGACAAGTAGGTAAAAGACATTAACCACACATAGCAATATTCCAAACCGATATGTGGTTTGAACATTGCACGCAAGTTGAAAGTGGTATTTCACCCGACGTGCGCATGCTCTGAAACAATGTTGTTTAAACAATTTGTACACACTGGCCATACATCTGCCAGTTGGATTGGGCAGAGTTCTCGATATTTGTTGCTTGTCATTGTCATTTAGCTACATATTTTACAATGGCCTTCATCAGATATGTGAAATGTGTCATTCAGCGGATGTTTCAAATGACTTTTATCTAGTGTACAACTGTATTGCAATATACAACTGTATTCTTTTCCAAACTTGCCAGGCTGGAAGCTTTCTGATAAAACTGCCTATTATACAGTCTGAACTAAAGGTGGCCACACACCATACAATTAAAAGATCCAATTTTTTACCAATTTTGTAATTGGTCCCAAAAAATCGAGAGCTTTTCTTTGTTTTCGATTAATAAATCCAATCGAATTTCCCAATTTTTTTCGATTTTTGTAGATTGGACATGTTGGAAATTTCAGACCAACTTTAGCAAAAATTGTCTGGTGTGTGATGGATTGTCAATTACTTGACGTACAGATACAATCAATATTTTATGAGCTTTCAATTATTTTATTTATGATTGAGGAAAAGTTGAACATATGTGTGTGGTACATCAGTCAGATTTTGAATTGTTACAATCAGTCAGAAAAATTGATTGCTATACTTGAATTGAACAGATATTTAAAAAATTGTATGGTGTGTGGCCACCTTAAAGAGGAACTCCAGTGAAAATAATGTAATAAAAAAGTGCTTCATTTTAACAATAATTATGTATAAATGATTTAGTCAGTGTTTGCCCATTGTAAAAGCTTTCCTCTCCTTGATTTACAATCTGACATTTATTACGTGGTGACATTTTTACTGCTGGCAGGTGATGTCACTGGAAGTAGCTGCTGCTTGTTTTTTTGGCAGTTGGAAACAGCTGTAAACAGCTATTTCCCACAATGCAACAAGGTTCACAGACAGGAAACTGCCAGGACCATGGCCCTCAGAGTTTCTTGTGGGAAGGGTTTCACCACAACATCAGCCATACAAAGCCCCCTGATGATCCGTTTGTGAAAAGGAATAGATTTCTAGTGTATCCGCTACTGATTGGGATGAAGTTAAATTCTTGGTCATGGTTTCACTTTAAGCGCTTGATCAAAATGATTCCCTTGTTCAGAACTCACAGTTTAGAATACCTTTCGTTTCTGTTTCATGTATAACTGACAGGTACCTTTGAACTGTGATAACTGACAGGTACCTTTGAACTGTGACAGTAATGAATGTAACAAACTAAGGCAACTGAAAAAGACTTCAACATTACACTGAGTATTTCGTGACATGACATTTTGCACCAAAAGTGGAGGAAAATATAAAGAAGCAGGGGGAACTATTATAGTATGTTTCACTGATAAGACTTCACATTGATAACAATATAGGAGAGAGAATCAAACAAATTGTCATTTATGACCATCTCTTTTTTATCTAAAAATTTATGACATCATACATCCAGGAAAAGCTATTTACTGATCCCATTACAGACTGCGACTTGGTTCCCACTTTCCCCGGATCAGCCAGAGCGGACAATGTCATTTCCGCTGCGATGGTCGGGCTGTCGCCTGCAGCAGATGAGTTACCCACATAGGCTATATGGGGGAATGCATCCGCCTGCCTGGGATTATCGTGGACTGCACAGACGTATCATGGACTGCACAGAAGTGCAGTCTGCTTACCGCAATGGATCCCACGGATCTGTTGCAGAGTGACCAGTGTGAACGGCTCGTATGCATAAATTAGGAGCCATTCACTGTTCATTTAGCAATGAGTGGAGAGCAGACAAAAAAGGTCCATTCTCAGCTCAAGTGAGAATCAGTTCATAAACATTTTCTTCTAAACTTTTCAAAATTCTAATAAGCACTGAATTCTAAAAACTGAAGACTCCATTATTTAAAAAGTCCAGAAATGCTGTACAATGGGTATCGCATAGCCTTAGTTCTTAACCAAATTGACCACTAAGTTGATTAAAGAGAACCCGAGGTGTGTTTAAAGAATGTTATCTGCATACAGAGGCTGGATCTGCCTATACAGCCCAGCCTCTGTTGCTATCCCAAACCCCACTAAGGTCCCCCTGCACTCTGCAATCCCTCATAAATCACAGCCATGCTGTGAGGCTGTGTTTACATCTGTAGTGTCAGTCTCAGCTGCTCCCCCGCCTCCTGCATAGCTCCGGTCCCTGCCCCCGTCCCTTCCCTCCAATCAGCAGGGAGGGAAGGGATGCAGGCGGGGACTGGAGTTCTGCGGGAGGCGGGGAGAGCAGCAAACTGACACTATAGAGATTAACACAGCCAGCTCTGACAAGCTGTTTGTCAGCAGCGTGGCTGTGATTTATGAGGAATTGCAGAGTGCAGGGGGACCTTAGGGGGGTTTGGGATAGCAACAGAGGCTGGGCTGTATAGGCAGATCCAGCCTCTGTATGCAGATAACATTCTTCAAACCCACCTCGGGTTCTCTTTAAGGAAAATTTCAAGAAATAAATGAGCAGTGCAAAGTAGTAGCCGGCTTATTCCTTCCCACTGAGTTGGATATGTGAGACATATCGTGTAGGTGGATGTAAAAAAAGGAAAGAGTGACAATGCATGTGTTTAAATAGAAATATAGGCACGTGAAAATGACCACGGCAGGATTTTCTCCCTGCAGCTGCAGCACAATATGCAGGGCCACAGACACTCTGAATAATGAATACGCCTGTGGCTTTGTGACCTTGTTATACACAGTGATTGGGCTGCAGGCTTTGCCTCGGGTTATTGAAGTCTGAAATCTAATTTCACAAAACGCCTGTGGCTTTTTCAAATAGCAGTAATTCTCTCACAATGCTGTTTCAATGTGAAATCACACATACTAGAGACTACTTTCCATGCTAAACACCCAGTGCTGTACTCTGCTGTACTCCCGTTAATAATACTTTTTTGTTTTTCTGGACAAAGAACTACCTGAGTGCATATGGCTTATTCATTGTATGCTAGATTTGTAACATGCAGATCTGAACATAGATATAATGTACTGTCCTAATTGTTGTGTAAAGAAGGCCATACACTTATCGATTTTCTCCCATCGATATCTGGCCCATTCTATCGCTCTAATATGTTAGAAATCGATGCCATGGCTGGCCTGATCAATAGATTATTCAATTTTTTGCCACAATAAATTGAATCAGGCGATTGCTCCAGACAGAAGATATCAATACATTAAGGGCACATAGTGTTGCCCTGCACTGTTCCATTGCATGCGCATACGCATGGAACAGTGCATTGCTGCAGTTCACTAGATAAAAATCTATGGCTAGTGTGTGACAGTAATAAATCCCTCTCAGATCAGATTTGATCTAACTGGGATCTATCTGATGGTCAAATTTGGTGGCAATCTATAAGTGTATGGCCACCTTAACTTTCTAAATCATAGCACACAATGCACAGATAAGAGGCCCTACAGTCATAATAGGTCCACTTCGGATCCCTGACCCCACTACTAGTAGTATAGAAGACCTGGACCTGAGTCATAATGGCAATGCAAAAAAGCAGAACAGCATCATTTGGCTTTGTAATGGCTGTAGCAGTTGGAAGGGCCGTTTTTAGACAAAGGCATGCCAGGCCTGGTCCTGGGGCGTGCCATTCTCCTGGATTAAGCCCCACCCCTAAATCAAGCACGGCCCCCAAACTCTCATCTCCCCGACAGAGCCCAGTGCTGTGCCTGTGTCTCCTGCTCCCTCTAGTGCTGGCACCTGACTCTCCCCATGTTACATGTAATCACGTTACATGCAGTTTGAGATGCTGGGCACTAGGCCTAGAGGTAGGGCCCTTTTACACTTAATCAGTTGCTCTCAGTTAAAACGGAAAGAAAACTGATTTTCAAAGTAATGCCCATGTTTTCCTATGGCACCTTTCACACTTAACGCGTTTTTACTAAAATCTTCTTTCCAATGCACTGCTATGGAAAAAACGCGTACTAACGCATACCAACGCACGCTAACGCACGCCAACTGATTAAGTGTAAAAGGGGCCTTAAGCGGACAGGCAGAAGCAGCACACTGGACTCTGGCGGAGAGTTGAGAGCACAGGTTCTGCTGCACTATACTCTGCATTTACACACTGGGCTGGGGGAGTGTAGGAAGGGGGTGTGCAAAACATGCGAAAGGATCAGCGGGTTGTTAATATCTCAGGGACTCCCTGTGCCTCATTATATGCCACATTTTGTATTCTATAGTGTGCGCAAGTTTTTTTTGGGGGGGAGGTAAATGTGACACAGGACTTCTTGCCTGAGGTGACAAAGGGGCTAGAAGCCAAAGCTGAAATTTCATTTCTGCAGTTTCCTATATATTGAGGGTAGGTTCACAGTGCAACGTTAAAGTCGCACGTTATAGCCCGTTCTAACGTGTAAAAACGCACTGCGATGCAAAGTCAATGCTACATTCACAGTGCATGCGTTGCGTTACAGTGTAACGCAGCACGTTCTGTGAAAGAAGTGCTTGCAGTGCGTTTTGCACGTTATGGGCTGCGTTACTGTGTTTGCACATGCTCAGTGGATTTTCTTTTTAATAAAAAAAAAAACGAATGCATGCGTCATTTTGGGCGCATCAGGAAGCCACAATAACGGCGCATTTGATGCGATGTTAAGATCGCATTGAAATGACAACTAAATGCAACTCAATATAGCATAACGTGTACTAACACATTATGGTTTTGCATTGCGTTACTACCTGCGGCACGACCTTAACGTCGCACCAAAAACGCAACGTCAACTGTGAACTTAGCCTCAGTGTATTAGACCAGTGCTGTATTAGACAAGTGCATTGTTAAGTCCCCGCAGAGCTTAAAGGACAACTGAAGTGAGAAGTAAAAGGAGGCTGCCATATTTATTTCCTTTTAAACAATATCAGCTGCCTGGCAGCCCTGCTGCTCTATTTGGCTGCAATAGGGGCTGAATCACACCAGAAACAAGCATGCAGCTAATCTTGTCAGATCTGACAAAAATGTCAGAAACATCTGATCTGCTGCATGCTTGTTTAGGATCTATGGCTAAAAGTATTAGAGGAAGAGGATCAGCAGGACACCCAGGCAACTGGTATTGCTTAAAAGGAAATACATATGGCAGCCTCCATATCCCTCTCACTTCAGTTGCCCTTTAAATAATTGTGTGTAGATCTAGCTTTCAAATGCCCCTTTACCAAGCCATACTTACTTTTTTATGCTGACTGCTAGCAAGTAAGGCTAATAGTGTAGCCAGTTTCTGTTTTTTTTTTTCCCCATTCTATGTTACACAGTTCAGTTATTTACAAAAAAGAAACAGACAAACTGATATAAAAAATAGTAATTTTCAACAATAATTGGGCAAAAAGCCATAAGCATTCATACACAATATTGAGTCAATAAATTAATACGTTTTAAAATGAACTGACAACTTCACATATTAACAGTAAGACGTGAAAATATGGCTTCAATTAAATAATAGTATATGATCATTAAATTACATCCAGCTCTCGTTCTTTTCTAGATGACTTCATAAACTAAACACATTAGGCTGTCCTCTATATCAAAATGCATAACTCACCAGCTGGGCCTGCCTGCGACTGCGTTTCTCCACGGCCTTGCCAAACCCAGCCAGGATAATCCCCGTGTCATTGAGTGTGGAAAATGATATCATGAGCTCAGACTCTGGCGCTAAGGATATGGGCTGCATTTCCACATAGCCATCATTTAGAACAGTTATGCTACGAGTAGGCTAAAAAGCAAGGAGAAGCACATGTTAGCTATCGTTAGTATAACATATATTAAAAAAAAAATTACTGGGCAGAGTTTTTTTAGTTTTTTTTTTCCTGAATAAGTAATTCATTGTTAGCATATGACTATCTACAACCCCATCTCCCCCCCCCCCCCCCCCAAAAAAAGACTTGATGCTGTGTAAGATGTAAATAAAAACAATGTAAAAATCTATATTTAACTGAAAATAGTACTAAAGCTGGGTTTAAACTGCACCCTCCCAAAAAAATGTTTTGTTTTGCGGAACTAAACGGAACAGATCAGCACAGATGTGAAGAACAGATCCTACTCAAAGAAATAGGATCCATGCACATCAGTCTATTGGACTGGAATGCAAGTATGGTCCAAACAAAGCGGATATCAATAGAATCAATGGTAGCCTATTAGAACAGACAGAATCCGTTCGGACCAGGCAGGTGGCCACATACTTCTCACCATTTTTTTTTTCTCATCTGCAGTCACATTCAGGTTCTCTGCCACTGCTACCACCTCCAAAAAGACACAGTGACAAGAAGGGTCTGCACGCTGCAGGTGCTGTGTGACAAAGTTACAGTGCAACCATTTGATGTCCTGAGTGTGCTCTTGTTTCTTTTGCCTACAGACCTGCATTAGCCACCAAGAGGTGGATCCAAATACAGCTGCACCAAGGTCCTAGTTCCTCTGAACCAGACACCCGGACATCACCTTCTGTTTCCCTACACAGGAGTTTTTCTATGCAGCTATGTATACTAGCAACATATGAATTACATATATAACACGAGTTATGCTATTTGTGTAATGTGCTGAACAGGTTGTTTAAAGTCCAATAAACTTCACGTTGTTGTTTTTTTGTACATCTATCTTATACCCAGGTTTTGTGGTTATACTCTAATGTAGCAAATGTTGAAACTAAAAAATACTATTCTTCTTTGAAATGATAAAACACAGTGTTACAGCCAACAATCACAGGTTGGGGGCTAGGAGGTGAGAGCCAGAGAGTGGGCTCCCAATACAACTCAATATGGCTCCTGACAATCGGTAGAAAGGTATAATTTGCAAGAGGGAAGAGTTGGGGGGGGGACGTTGAAAGCAAAGCCTTCCCTCCTTGCAAGGTGCCAGGTACAAAGAGCTCTTCAACCTCTGATAAGGTGCTTCTAATGCAAAGATGTGGGCTTACAGTGTTATCTCTTTAATAAGGGTATGGCAAAATAGCCACCTTCACCCAAGTAAACAGAGAAGAGGAGTCAAAGTAAATAATTCTTCAATCAGGAAAAAAACAACAGTTTTAAGAATATCTGGTGCTGAAATTTGCACCTTTATTTCAATACTCTTTTCACTTGTATTGATCTTGTATGCTTCTGTAATGCAAAAGACTAATAGGAATCCTCAGCAACAGGGAGAATTCTCATTGGTTCATAGTGGCAGGGAGAATTGGTCTAATACAGCCTATGGAGAGCCCCATGCTCCTGGCGGCCTCCTGGCTAAGTACAAAAAAGACAGATCGGCGGCGGGACTCGTGAGTGGCAATTGTTTTGGACGGGCAGGCGCGGAGCGGACGGCACAGAGTGGCTGTAAAATAGACAGATTGCATCAGCTCAGCGGATGCGCTTACCGTGCCCGTTTTGCATCCGCTCAAATGGGAACTGAGCTTTAATCTGAACCAACTGAATTCTCCATGAAAAATTCAAATAGAACTTCCCAGGAAAATCAATCTTTCCCACTGGGGCATATTTTAATACTTTCTAAAGTATTAAAGTATTTAATTTGTATGGTTAGTAGAATAATTATGGAATCCTCCTTACCTCTAATTTGCAGCCTTTTCTTACGCCATAAGCATTTCTTAGCAAGTCAAAATTTGATCGGAAAATCTCCAGATTCCTGATACAGCCAACATAGGATCTACTGCTTAGCGCTTTCCTGGACAAATATAAATAAGTATAGGTGTTAGCCTATAGAAATTGTATAAACATATAATAAAGGCTACTAAAGGTTACATTCAAAACTTGCAAAAGTCGTTAGCTAGAATGCCCACAGTGTGCTGTTCGTTTGAGAACTATGGAGGGTTGAACCTTGACCTACTTCTAAGGACATCATTTCACCTAAGTTTTCTCATAGGAAAAAAAATGTATCTTCTGTTTAAAATAACTTTTTTCACACTCTGCAACAGAAAAAGTACTAAACAAAAGTAGGTGAGAAAGTACTGTCCAAATTATACTATTTACTTGCTTGCTGGTGGCTTAAAAGGTATTTTATTGATTTGAAAATATCACCTAGGAAATAACTCAGGAGAAAAGGGATTTGCACATGGCCCCTTTTGTCTTTGCTGTAAGGCACATTCTGTGACTACAACACTTTTTAAATTACCTGCACAGAGCCAGTACATATATCATGTACTCTGAGTTTTCTCTGACACTCCTGATTGACAAACTTGTTCCAGAGTAGTAACATTATAGTCAGATGATCAGAAATACAGCCAGAAACTCAACATTTTTTATTGTTGAATGTCAAGAGGAAGGCTTCCATAGTTCTAAAATGACAGATGAATCGTACTTTTTCCAAAATCCCATATATACCTTTCCTATGTCCTCAAATACTTATTGTACATGATCTTTTGAAACAAGCTTTCTGTTGAACTTATGCTGACCACTTATTTCAATTGCAATAGTCTAAAAGCATGACCAGCATTAAACTGTGTCAACATTACAATTATATTAGGAAACTGCAAACTCACAGCTGCATTGGGAACAGTAAAGGAAAATAATAATGGCAATGCTGTAGGATGTGCTGCACAGAAATTACTTTCCTTACACAGTCAAATAACAATGCAGTTTAACGGAAACCTGAACTGCATGAAATGTGAAAGTTGTATTTGCTGATTCCCTTTTGAAAGTGCTACTTGCCTGAATGATGTCCTGATTCTCTTCTTCTAAAGCTACATACATAAGATGGACTAAATTCAGCCAAGGGGACTGTTTGGTGTGTCTTGGCTGAAAATCCAGTGTGTGTAGAGGTGTTCCCCGAGCTTCTTTATAGTAAACCTGAGAATAAAAGTTTTATGTATACCTGGGGCTTCCTCCAGCATCCTTCAGGCTAATTTGTCCCTCGCTGTCCACCGCCTTGATCCTTCGCAATTCGACCCCGTAACTCCACTAGTTGGCACGTACTGCACTGACTGGCGAAGTGACCGGGCTGCCTAAAGGACAATCCAGGTGGCGTGGGAAAACTGCGAGGGACCAATTATCTTGATGGGGGCTGGATGAAGCTCTGTGTATGTATAAAACTTTTCTTCTGTTCCCCGCCTTACCACGTCCAGCACACTGTTCCCCTCCTTACCCCGTCCACCAGAAGGCACTCTATCATGTGCCATAGTCCATGCTCCCGTCTCCAAAGAAACATTTGATTTGCTTGGCAGTAATCACGGGAAACCTCTCTACAAAGCTCATAATATCACCCGAAGGAACCCAAACCTGATGGGTGAAACTAGTTCAGCGGGTGTGTGTGTAGCTTCATACTTTTAAATCACTAACTCGGAATGAGAATGCAGATTAGGTGTACTGACTTCACTGTCTGCATAGCTGATACAAGTGTGTAACTCAAAAACTATTCAAGCCAACAGATCATCGTCCCAGTCAGGAAACTAAACATGGCAGCCTCCATATTCCACTAAGTTCAGGTTTACATTAAGAGAGGGACGACCACCCCAATATTATACATCTTTTTTAATTAAAATATATCAAGGGACTGTAACTATTTCTAGAGTCAGGAAAATAACAGACTTTGCCATACAGACATACCATACCTGTTTTGCAAAGGTTCTCCAGAACTGGAGATCACTGGAGAACATAGGTTATCATTAAAGGTTACCATCCAGGTAGATGACAACTAGGTGACAACTGTTTACAACAACCACCTTGGCTATACAGCTGTAAAGATTAGTGAACCAGTGGTTGTGCTACTGCCGTCACATGCACCTACCTCCAGTGAGATATTTAGGCTGTAATGGATTTTGTGTTAAGTTGCCACCCCACTTATGATCCATTAGAAACAGTTAGAGATGACAGTTAGAGGTGTGACTTATTCAGTGACCTCTGCATTTGCCATACTACAGCCATCAATTCATTAACCTTCTCTATGGATCTACATGGCCGATGGTTTTAACCTCGAGCCACATAATAGAACATTTTTAATACATTCAGACCAAGTTTCAGGGTCATTAATGTTCTTCAGCCTGGGAGAACACATGAAAATCAGGCCAATTAATATCATTTTTAATGTATGGTCTGATTAGGTAGCGTATCTCGCAGGAGATCTTTGATGCATGTCATCCAAGAGAGAAACATACCTTACCACTCTGGACCTGGGGAGGCCACCAATGTAGATAGGATCTTTGTCCGATCTATTTAAGTCTGATGCAGTCCCTGGTGCCTCTCCCTGTTTGTTCTCCCGTTGGCTGGAGTTGTAGGAGTCCATAACAGCTAGAATGGCTTTGTAATACAAGTATGTTGATTATATATTAAACATTTTTCACACAGTACAGTAACTACAGTAGTTATATTTGAAAGTGCACATTTCCACTAAACCAGGGATGTCGAACTCCAGTCCTTAAAGTGAACCAGAGACGAAGCACCCTCATGTATTTTACCATATATATCAGTGGAGACATTAGAGAAAACACCTACCCTGCTCTCTGTTTCATTATTCACTGTTCAGCTTACTTCTTCCAGCCCTGATAAAACCCCCGACTGAGGATACAGTCTGGCTTTGCTCAGGAATCTTTATAGCTGAGTCTGTCTTCTCTGATGTCTTTTCAAGCCCAAGCCTGCCCCCTTCTGGCTCTGCTATAATGATTCAGCTATAAAGATTCCTGAGCAAAGCCAGACTGAATGCGCAGTCAGGGATAATATCAGGGCTGATAAGAAGCAAGCTGAACAGTGAAGAATGAAACAGAGAGCAGGGTAGGTGTTTTCTCTAATATTCCCACTGATATACATACAGTATATGGTAAAGTACATGAGGGAGCTTCGTCTCTGGTTCCCTTTAAGGGCGATGTCCTCATATATTTTTGGCAGAGCTCAAATTAATTGATGGGACTCAATGAGGAAAGGTGCGGTTCAACATGGCCCTAGAGGTGTGGAGTTTGACACCTGTGCACTAAATAGTATACTGTTACATCGAGATAAACTGTCCAACTTGTTCTGTACATTTCTCAATTGTAATATGTAAAAACAAAATCTGGTAATTATCTCGAGAAAAAATAACAAAATATTGTATGAAAGAATCACCACAGTTGAAATTTAGCGTACTACATTCTCAGCAGAGACAGCCTCAACTAATCACTTCGACTGAGAAACATCTAGTGTTTGTATTCACTAAAAGCAAAAGAGGAGTGCTGGTGCTCAAAGCTAAACTCTCCTGCATAAAAAAATGTGTCTTAGTGCTTACTCAATTTAAAAAAGGACACCCTATGTGTATGGGAAGCTGTGTAGAGTCTTACCGCACCTCTTATTGCCTGGCCTCCCCCTTCGTTCTTCTTCAATTCAGCCAGTTCTGTCCCCCCTGGTCAGAGCATTCGGCAAGCTCCAACCTGGACATACTACACTGCGCATGTGCAGTATGTCTGGTAGGGCGCCTTGTGATCACATGTGTACACTCACAACATATAAAGCCGTCAGTGAGCACAGTCGTAAGGTGCCCAAGTGGACATACTGAGCATGCGCAGCGCAGTATGCCTGGATCAGAGGTCGCCGCCCAGGGGGGACAGAATGAGCTGAACTGAAGAAGAACAGAGGGTGATGCTGGGCAACGAGAGGTGTGGTAAGACTCTGCACAGCTCCCCGTACATACATACAGAAGGTGTCCTTTTTGAAATCGAGTGAGCGCTAAGGTATTCTTTAAAGGGAAGGTTCAAGCAAAAAAAAAAAAATGAGATTCACTTACCTGGGGCTTCTACCAGCCCCATGTAGCCATCCTGTGCCCTTGTAGTCACTCACTGCTGCTCCAGTCCCCCGCTGGCAGCTTTCTGACCTCGGAGGTCAGGGCCACATTGCATACATTTTCACGCATTCCAGCTAGTGCAGGAACAAAAATGTACGCGTTTCACCACTAACGCGTAAAAATGTATGTGTTAATGATCCTGCACTAGCGGGAATGTGTAAAAATGTACGCAATTTGGCCCTGACCTCCGAGGTCAGAAAGCTGCCAGCGGGGGACTGGAGCAGCAGTGAGTGACTACGAGGGCACAGGATGGCTGCATGGGGCTGGTAGAAGCCCCAGGTAAGTGAATCTCATTTTTTTTTTTTTGCTTGGACCTTCCCTTTAAAGTAAGAGTGACCCTTTAGTGTTACACCTATACTACTAGTTATTTATCTAGGATGAGCGTATACCTTGCTTTTTGTTCCTCTGAAAAGCAACTTTGTACCATCCACCATCATTATAACGTCCATCCGTTGTTAGTGTCAAAGGTCCGGAACCAAGTTCAACTGATAGTCTCAGCTTCCCATCCACTATTTCTAGAGACAGGAAATCTCTCTAATAAAGGAAACAGAAATGACATACATGCTGACCATGAATATTATCTGTACTACACTGGTCTAATTCAGTTGGTGTGCAAATAGATTTCTTATTTTATGTTACATTACAGTTACATCTGCAGCATTTTCATTTATTTATTGCCTGCATCCTATACATTTACAACATACGCCAAGTATTAAGAAAAGTTAGAGATATCAATAGCACCACTCTGCTGTCACTTTAAGAGGATCTGAAGAGAAAATAAATCCTGCTTTTTACCTGCTATTTAGCTTAAGCAGTATGAGGAGAGGTGAAATGCCGTATTCCCATGGCAAAATGAGGGCTTTATACCCCCAAATCCATGGGGCAAAATGAGGGAGCGCTTCCTGTAAGAGGCAGAGCTTTGCGCTATAGCTTTGCCTCTACTGCAGTCAATCTCCACTGATCGCCGCCTCTCCCCGCCCCCCTCAATCTTTTTCACAGAGAGGGGTGGGGAGAGGCGGAGATCCGCACGGAGATTGACTCCAGTAGAGGCAGAGCTGCAGCACAAAGCTCTGCCTCCCTGGGCAGCAAAATCCACGACCTGGAAAGTTGTGGAATTTTCCCCCAGGATTTGGGGGGTATAAAGCCCTTGTTTTGCTGCGGGAATGCAGCGTTTCGCCTCTGCTCATACTGCTTAAGCTAAATAGCAGGTAAAAAGCAGGATTTATATTTGCTTTAGACTCTCTTTAACCTGAATCCAGTGTTCAGTTTAGATAGTATTTGCTTACCCTGGTAGAAAGTGAGACTCCCCTGTCTTTAATTTTACATAGATATGGCTGACTAGTCGGTAAAAAAACTGCACTATATTTTTATATTATACAGCATATAATACTATATTATACATATATATACATATATATAATACTAATATACCTTTACTGAAGTGTTGGCATAAGGCCTGGACCCCACTAGAGCGCTTTTTTGAGCGTTTAGGGAGCGCTTTAAATTGCTAGTGATTTTCCTAAATGCTCTGTCAGTGTAAATAAATGTAACAAATTCCACAGTAGCGATTGCGATTAGGAAAATCGCAGTTGCAGGACATACAGCATTTTGGGTGTGTTTGCACTTCAATGTAAAGTATATAAGCGCTGGCAAATTGATCATGAATCGCTACACATAGCAATTTGTGTGCGATTTTAAATTACTGCAAACTGTAAAAAAATGATAATAAGTTGAAAGGACCAATTAGAATTAAAATCGCTAATCGCAAATCGCTATCACAATTGCCGGCAAATTAAAAGTGCTAGCGATTGCACTAGCGATTTGTATTTGGTTCCAGGCCTAATTCTGATTCTGCCCTTATGATCACCTGAGACTAGCAATACTTTTCTAACCATATTTTTTATCTTTTCACTTGGTAAGTACTGAAAAGGCTTTTACAGATAGAAGATGACAGAAAGACAAGAGAAAAATCAGTAGAAACATAAAATTGCAGGGAGTAATTGGCAGCGCTCCCTGTTGTCTAAAAAAATGTGTAAACCATGTTATGGCCAGTTGCCCCCAAGTTCACAATATGTTTGTTTGGTAATTAGAGGTTAGGGTGCCATCTATGAAGGATGACCTCATTGCGGTGGAAGGATTTAGTATGGAACACTCTGCATGCAAACTGTTTTGGAAGCTAACATCCTCCAATATGTTAATTTTGGTGCATCTGTTTTAAATGTAAGTTGTGTATCCTGTCTATAATTACGCTCTGCACAACTATGCTGCTGGTCATTCAGGTGCAGCCTGTCTTGAGAGGCACTGCCACCTCTACTTGCTGTATAACATTAGGTTGGCCTGTCTCATAGGGACATAAGATTGTGAGACCCTCTGGGGGAGATGCCCCTGATTCTCTGTACAGTATTCATCGCTAAATGTGTCACATTGCACGTAAGAACGCGTTGCATTGTGATCATTTTGCAGAATTTGCAACACAATACCCCCGTGATCATAGTCTTATTTATGCAATACAGATGAACCACACCATATGAAAATACATAATAGTGTTACATTACCGTTCCATTAGAGGCAAGATAAAGCAGGAGACCATTTGGAGAGAATGTTCGGAAATGTATTACTATCTGTGTTGATGTGGGCCGCATGCTTCTCTCCACAATGGAGTAACCGCTGCCATCAAAGTAGAACGACATGTCTTCATCCTGAGAGCTATAAAATAAATAGATTTTTTTTTATGTTTTACATATGAGTGTCAAAGCATGACTATTTTGTATTGCAAAGCACTTAAAGAGAAAAACAAGAGTGTCATTTTCAGAGATAATGAAGGCAAGTCATGCTGTTTTTATTATTGTTAATAATAATACCTATCTATCTGTATTTCACATTTGCTTTTAAATGTAACATCAGAACATAACCGTGCAATCAAGCTGTGTGTTGTTAAACAGCGCCATCTGCTGAAAGCAATCATTATTGCAGGCTTTGATCATCAGTACCATGGAAATACACAGGCTATGGATATTTCAAAACACACACCGGTTAAAAATACTGTCTGAAATCTAAATACTGTAAGTCTTCAGAGGCCCATTAACAGTACAATATTTTCCTCAAGTGCGATCATTTGATCAGAGTTGCGAGATCGTAAGTATTCGAAAGGCAGTTATTGATTGTTCCCATAAACGGGTCGATTAGGTCACTTTCTCTCTTCAGATACGATTGTAAAATCCAACATTCTGATCAACAAAATTTTGTATTCCAATCAACTATAAAATTGTTTTATGTCGATTTTCTCCACATAACGCATGGTTTTCTGTACAATTTGATCTTAAAAATCTGATCGAGCCTGCTTCAAATTCAAAATAGAAAGATTTTATTCAAAAATGTAAACAACACTGTATAGACACTAAGTGCCACTTTAAAATCATAAAAACACACACTGCAGTTGTTAATAGCGCAGCCGGCTGGGCTCACACTAACAGCAAGCTTCTCTCACTAAGCACACCTGGGATCCCATCACACTTTTGCTTAGCAATAGACACTGATAGCTAGAAGTAGCAATATAAGCGCAAAAGACATCCCTCAGTTAGCTTCACATAAGTCCGCAATGTTTAGTGCATCAGGACATGCAGTTAATATAAACAAGCTGCCTCACTGAGGCTCTCACCACTCAGTAGACCAGTAAGATGGCTGTCGTTTGTCCAGCTACTATAAGGGAATAAATTGCATAGATGGATGGCATCCTTTACTGCAATCAGTTCACATGCCCAGGAAAATGGTGAAAGTCCCTCTGATGTCTATGGGGAGACGTGTGCACACGTGTTCAGCCAGCCCTGGATGTACTTAGCCACATAGCCCTTCTTGTATATTGCCTCCCGGGTAGGTCAGCCGGCGCCAGGCTCCTCCGTAGGCTTCAGGCAGGGTTAATGGCCAGGCAGCGCTTGGTAGGCAGTGAGGTGAAGGCGTCCTCACTGCCTACCAAGTGCTGCCTGGCCATTAACCCTGCCTGAAGCCTACGGAGGAGCCTGGCGCTGGCTGACCTACCCGACTTTCACCATTTTCCTGGGCATGTGAACTGATTGCAGTAAAGGATGCCATCCATCGATGCAATTTATTCCCTTATAGTAGCTGGACAAACGACAGCCATCTTACTGGTCTACTGAGTGGTGAGAGCCTCAGTGAGGCAGCTTGTTTATATTAACTGCACGTGCTGATGCACACAAAATTGCGGACTTATGTGAAACTTCTCTTTCTGCTGAGACCTCTATGTGCTGTCGCGGAGAGCTAACTGAGGGATGTCTTTTGCGCTTACCGTATATACTCGCATATAAGCCGACCCGCATATAAGCCGACCCCCCAACTTTTCCCTGAAAAACCAGGGAAAATGATTGACCCCCATATAAGCCGGGGGTAGGAAATGCTGGATTGGTGCAGCCCCCCAGTGTGTCCCAGTATAGCTAGTATAGTGCCCAGTATAGGTAGGTAGTGTCCAGTATAGCTAGTATAGTGCCCAGTATAGCTAGTAAAGTGCCCAGTATAGCCAGTATAGTGCCCAGTATAGCCAGTATAGTGCCCAGTATATCCAGTATAGTGCCCAGTATAGCGCCCAGTATGGGTAGGTAGAGCCTCAGTTTAGCTAGTATAGTGCCCAGTTTAGCTAGTATAGTGCCCCAGTATGGCTAGTATAGTGCCCCAGTATGGCTAGTAAAGTGCCCAGTTTAGCCAGTATAGTGCTCAGTATAGCGCCCAGTATGGGTAGGTAGTGCCCAGTTTAGCTAGTATAGTGCCCAGTTTAGCTAGTATAGTGCCCAGTTTAGCTAGTATAGTGCCCAGTTTAGCTAGTATAGTGCCCCAGTATGGCTAGTAAAGTGCCCAGTTTAGCCAGTATAGTGCCCAGTTTAGCTAGTATAGTGCCCAGTTTAGCTAGTATAGTGCCCCAGTATGGCTAGTAAAGTGCCCAGTTTAGCCAGTATAGTGCCCAGTTTAGCCAGTATAGTGCCCAGTTTAGCTAGTATAGTGCCCAGTTTAGCTAGTATAGTGCCCAGTTTAGCTAGTATAGTGCCCCAGTATGGCTAGTAAAGTGCCCAGTTTAGCCAGTATAGTGCCCAGTTTAGCCAGTATAGTGCCCAGCATAGGTAGGTAGTGCTCCCCCCGCTCCCCCGCGGCCGCCGCTGCTATTACCTGCTTAGGCAGCGGCCGATTCCTAATCCGCGTTCCCCTTCTGAACTTTCAGAGTGTATCACAGCAGCGCGCCCGGCGCTGCTGCTGTGACGATGCAGAGTGCAGGAAAGAGCGCGGCTCCCTATAGCGCATCTGTATCGCCGTTACCAGGGGAACCGCTCTTTCCTGCCCCCTGCATCGTCACAGCAGCAGCGCCGGGCGCGCTGCTGTGATACACTCTGAAAGTTCAGAAGGGGAACGCAGATTAGGAAGCGGCCGCTGCCTAAGCAGGTAATAGCAGCTGCGGCCGCGGGGGGAGGGGGGGGGAGCGGGGCGCGGACCACCCACCACCCACCACTAGACCACCAGGGAAGACTCGCATACAAGCCGACCCCCCAACGTTTGACCCCCTTTTTGGGGGTCAAAAATTCGGCTTGTATGCGAGTATATACGGTATATTGCTACTTCTAGCTATCAGTGTCTATTGCTAAGCAAAAGTATGGTGGGATCCCAGGTGTGCTTGGTGAGAGAAGTTTGCTGTTAGTGTGAGCCCAGCCGGCTGCGCTATTAACAACTGCAGTGCGTGTTTTTTGATTTTAAAGTGGCACTTAGTGTCTATACAGTGTTGTTTACATTTTTGAATAAAGTCTTTCTATTTTGAATTTGAAGCAGGGTCTGTCTCCTAATGTTTCCCTAGTATCTACTCTCACAGTCCCATGCTCCCACTTTTTCATAATGACTATACCTGTTGAGTTCCAAGTACTATCTTTTTCTTTAAAAATCAGATCGAATGATCACATCTGAGGAAAAAATTGCACTGTTATTGGGCACATTTACCTGCAACTTAGAGTGTCTTTGAAACATGGAAACCTATTTTTAGAAAAATGGTGAGACAGAGACAGAGACAGAGCCCTTAACCATTACACTACTCAGCCACCACCATTTATACTTGATCATAACAAATATTAATATAGCAAAACTGCACAAATATGAGCAAGTGTGTCCAGCTTGTCAGCTGTGTAAAAGTAGCATGGCTAGTATGTGAGCTGTTGTATTACTTTTAGCCTATAAGCACATAAGGTATAAATCCAGCCTTGATACTGAGTGCAACAGCTTAAAATGTCTGAATAAGTGGAATTAGTGGTGCTATTTGAACTCGGGACTTTCTTAAATTTCAGCTTGGTTTAGGACACACATTTGGGAAATATTTCCCAATTATTTAAAAATAATATAATAATAAAAATTAGTTCTAAACACACACACACACACACACACACACACACACACACACACACACACACACACACACACACACACACACACACACACACCAATAAATAAATGATTAAAATAAATGATTAAAAAAGAATAAGTAGAAGTTAGGACTATGGCTAACATACCTTCCATAGCATCCCGCACATGCGCCCTGTCTACCAGCATAGTTCCATAAACCAATGGATTTGCCATTCAGGAACGCCTCTCCCATACATCCTTTAAAGTGTGTTGTTTTCACCGCAGAGGATTTCTAGGAGCAAATCGGTCACTTACATTTATTACATAACATCCGAATTACATTTGCATCTATTTTCATGATCCTGTTTCTCTGTAAACTCAGTAAAAGACATAATAGAATGTTTCTCCATATAAAGTATACGAAAACAGATTCCCCTTTTATAACTGGGCAACAAATTATTAGTACAGTAGCGGCACCATGGATCTCAGTTTCCTGCTCATATATCAGCTGACAGCAGTGTTGTAATTTTTGATCTACCACCTTAAAGGACAACTGAAATGGAGGTATATGGAGGCTGCCATATTTATTTCCTGTTCAGCAATTCTGTTTCTGTTTCATAAGGTTTACTGAACTTTAAGGCAAACAGCTAAACTCACCAATGAAAGTGTATATGAAATATACTTATATACCAAAAAAAAACAGTGATTCTGTCTAGCTAGTCCTGTGATTTAGATTACCCTAGTTATCTCAGTCAGAAAGCACAGCTGGCAACCCGACTTCACTCATCTTCACTGTACAGGTAGTCCCCAGTTAACGAACGGGATAGGGACTGTAGGCTCATTCATAACCTAAATCTGTTCTTAAAGGGACTCCGAGCAGTGCAAAAACTATGGAAAGATGCATATCATTTTAAAGCTCTCTTTCTTCTCTTTCCAATGATATATAAATCGCCGCCGTACGCCTTTTAGTTTTCGCGATTGAAATTGCCGCGGCTGCAGAATGGAGCTGCTGACTTTAGGAAAAAGTCGCCCTGTGTAATACAATGTAACTATGGAAAGATGGATATCATTTTAAAGCTCTCTTTCTCCTCTTTCTGACGACCCCTAAATTGTCACCCTACGCCTTTTAGTTTTCTCTATTTTCGTGATTGAAATAAATCGCAGCCGCTGCAATTTCAATCACAAAAATAGCGAAAACTAAAAGGCGTAGGGCGGTGATTTATATATCATTGGAAAGAGGAGAAAGAGAGCTTTAAAATGATATGCATCTTTCCATAGTTTCTGCACTGCTCGGAGTCCCTTTAAGTCAGAACACTGTGCTAAGTCCGATTTGAATTTTTTTTTTACTTGTTCCCATGGAAACACAGAATCCATGCCATTCATATCGGCGGGTCGTTCGTAAGTCGGGCGTTCGTAACTCGGGGACTACCTGTATTTCAATCACACAGGTCAGATGGGCATGCAAGACCTACAGCACAATGATGAGGTCATCAATGTGGTCTTTTGTCCCATTAGCAAATTTACAAATTTACTGTAAGACAGACAGCAAAATGCTTATATTAAGGACAAGATTATTACACTTTTCATGCTTACTGTCTGATTGATATGAACCAGTGATTGCATTTTTTTATGGAATTGTAATGTACTAGACAGGTGATCTTCATATTGTAGATACATGGGCTTCAAACAGAGGATGCAAAGATGACTGGCACTCAATGCTGCTGGAAATTGTGCAGTTGGATTAAAGTACCGAGCAAACTGTGCTCGCATTAATTCAGATATGTAACCAGGATAGAAGAAGAAAGTAGATCCGGCACCAATCTGCTGCTTCAGTAGAATGTTTAATCCAACAGGTACAGTAAGGTTATCAAAGGAAGATACACAAAGGCGGCCTAACAGCCGTTTCGCAGGTCACCCCGCTTCGTACTGGCCTCTGACGAAGCGGGGTGACCTGCGAAACGGCTGTTAGGCCGCCTTTGTGTATCTTCCTTTGATAACCTTACTGTACCTGTTGGATTAAACATTCTACTGAAGCAGCAGATTGGTGCCGGATCTACTTTCTTCTTCTATCCTGTGTAGATACATGGGGTTTTTATGATCTTTTATGGTTTTAATGATGTTATGTGATTCTGCTGTTCAATAAAAATGTATATATGACTATATACACATCTTGATCTGATTATTTAGGTATATAGCCAGATTCAATTCTTTGGAGGGCCTCTTGTCCTTAATATAGTCAATTTGGTTCAGCCCTGCAGCGATGAAGCTGTGATTATTATAATGCTTGCATGTGTAAGATAGACAGCAAAATGCTATCTTTTGACGTGTAGACAATTATAGGTGACAAATCCAGGTACTGCTGCCAGCTGTCTATAAAAATAAAGCCCATCTCTAGATCCTCGCCACTCCTATTCACCATAAACACCATGGCATGAGGCTTTCATAACTAGTAGATTCTAGCTGCAATCTGCATCCATTATTGTTGATAACACAGCAACCCATTAGTTACTATGGACAGGGACGGATCTAGGGGGGGGGGGGGGGGGGGGCAGGCGGGTCTCTTGCCCCAGGTGCAGTTTGTTGAATTCTTAAAAAGGCGGTAAAATTTGGGTGGGGAATGACAGTTTAGGCACCAAAACCTGATCTTTAGGCGCCAAAACTGGATGGGGAATGGCAGTTTAGGAGCCAAAACCTGACCTTTAGGCGCCAAAACCTGACCTTGCCCCAGGCGCAACTTGGTCTAGATCCGTCCCTGACTATGGAAAAGGCACAACACTGAACAGTGCTATACTGTCCATAGTAACCCAGGAAGATGGAGGCTGGGCAGTTCATTGACTGCTCATGGTCCTGAAGGTTGGCTGTCAAGGTTTCTGTTTAGGGGTGTGGGCCTAGACTTAAATTTTTCCCTAGAGTTCGGATTTAATGTATTTTTAAATAAGCACATAACTTGGTTAACAGGTTTATTTAATTAATTTCATTATATTTTCCAGAAGTTTAACTTTATTACAAGAATATATTTTCAGAAGGCATTATGATTGTACCTATTTTTTCCTCCATCACCACGCCATTATTAGATAAACAGTTGTTAAATGATTACAGTTATTCTGCAGACAAGCAAAGGTTGATAAATAAATATACCTGTAAGCCCTCTCCAATGCCTCCAATAAACATTAATGTGGAATTGTCTACATGAAGTATGGCTGAGGTTCCAGAGGAGGAGGCGGATTTAGTTGTGGTCTTTGGAGGACCATTTACTTCTTCCACACTCAATGTGCCTGATCTACCAAACCTGTTTCATGAAATTAACAGTTATACGTTGGTTGACAAGACCTTTTTAGATTTTTCAAAACTTGTAGTAAGTAATTTTATTCTGAAATTCAATATTTAAGTAACTGATAAAAGCTTTCCAACATACATGAAAACATAACCACACACAGCAGGCAACTGCCATTAAGTACCCACATTGCACCCTCTGCACTAATACAAAAGCTAAAATCCCAGGTGTCCCATCTAGAGAAGAATCACTAACCAATAACTGTATCTTTAGGTGCATGCCTACTGTGCCAAGTGGAAGTCATGCCATGCTCTTTAGGTTAATGATGGTTTCCTCTGGGCGCTAGAGTTCCCTCGCTGAAACAAATTAGGTTGTCCTGACAGGGATCTAACCAAAATCCCTACCAGGACAAACAACCTTTTGTAGAAACATAATATTATGAGATGCTCTGGGGGCAGATGCCACTGAGTCTATGTATTCTGAAAAACACTGTGTAATACAGTGTATCAGTGCTGTATAATACTGTATATTTCCTGCGTATAAGACTACTTTTTAACCCTTGAAAACCCGGGTTTCATTGATGCCGGGTGATACACCATATCCTGTTACCAACTCTCAGATCTCGCTGCTGAGGACTGTAGTGAAGCGTGGCAGGCGCACATTTGCAAGATCTGAGAGGCAGAGAACGAGGTAAATAAGATACAAGGGTGGGCCAGAAGGATGAAAGAGGTGTGTTTTATGGGCACAGTGCAATTTATTCTTCCATACTGCTTTGATAAACAGGTAGACAAGGAGAGCTGACCAATCCACATAGGGAGAGGGAGAGTTGACCAATCCAACCAGTCAATCACCTATATATGGTTATATACTGGGTACCACATACAGTACTTAAACAGTATCTGTTCATACATAGCACCAGTATATGATGTTTTTTTAATTTTTATTTGGTGTGTGTTGGAAGAGGGGTAGTCTTATACGGCGAGTATATCCCAAACTCTATATTTTAACTAGAAAAGTTGGGGGTTTTCTTATACACCCAGTCATCTTATACGCCAGAATATATGGTAAATATATTCTAATATACTATAGCAGTAACTATTGGATTGCCCAGAAATGTATACATCTACAGTATTATTTGTTGCAAAATGGATATCTGAAAGTATTTGCCATTTACTAGGATTTATAACAGATTTACCTTGTTGCATATATCTTATGCCATTTGTTGTTGTTTATTTGAATATCTGGATCCTCCAGTCTTGTCGCTCCAGCGCCTAAGTCCCATAGGAAGGAAACTTTACTCTGTCTCATCTCCACAGCCATGAAGTCAGCCTATACAATATTATAATTAAACATTATGATGAAATCAATAGCAAAACCTGACTTAAGGTATACAGAAGGTAAAAGCAGGCTGCTCCTCCTTCAGTAATCAAGGATAAATCAGGTATTAAGGTAAAGTGACTATTTAAAATGTTAAGTGATGAGTGGCACTATGTTCTGTTTGTATCTTCATACGATGCTAACACCTACAATTCCCCATGGTGAGATAAATGCTAAGTTTGTTTTGCAAACTGACTTTTGGTCAATATAAGCTTTTTGAAACTAAAAATGTGTTTTTACCAATGAAACAAAGCTGGAACAATAATCTGATTTCTCATGTTGTTGCTACAGGTCTAGCTGAACCACTTTCAGGTTGTGTCAGGCCCAGTGTGGTGTTCAGTTAACCAATATGCAGACCATTGACCAGGTTGTCATTGCAATGATAGCAGCCACTCTACTAGTCATCCCCGGGCAATGTGTATTGAATACTTAGCTATACCTATTCAAATGAGCAGTTGACACAAACCTCAAAGATGACACTGAGCATGAAAGCAAAGACAATTGCTGAAAATGGCCAAAAACACTCCCTGATGGGGTAATAGTTCCTGCCAATTAGGGACTCTATGCAGCTGTAAATGTTCATTTCCAGACTATAACAAGGTTTTGATTATTAATTTAGTACATCCTAAGGGGGGTGGCAACAAGGGAGGCATTGTTGCAATTTTTCTAGTCAAAGAAACTCTCTATTCAAACTGGAAAATAAGGGCATGGCCTCAGTCTTAATAAATGAAGAAAATATTGTTGCTCATAGCTGGAAATCAAACTGCATCACTGGAGTTCCTATAGAAATCGTTTTACTGTTCTAATGAAAGATGACCTAAGAGCCCATGTGGGTCTTTTGGAATTGGGGATAACCCTGCTCTCCCCCACACTACTTATTGTACTAATGCCGATTGACATGATATGCGCACTCACCGTAGTACGGCTGCCCATATAAAAGAGAAGATTGTCTGGTTCGCTGGTTTTAACATTCAGCGTCAGAGTATTGAAGTTTGTTGAACGGACCTCTGGACGGTAAAAGCGCACACAGTCTCTGTCTGCCGAAACTGCCACTTTAATCTGAAGTCAAAGAAAATGCAGTCTCCGTAATCATTCTTTAATTAAAACAACAGACGTAATATAGACAATTAAAAAGTTATCACTGATTATTTCAAAAGGTTTCTCAGGAAAAGAGAATTTTTTTTAAAAGCTAATTATAGGTCCATTTTGTGATTAAGGCTCCTCAACTCATTAACTTCCAATAGAAAGCAAAGATTGTTAAGTGCCGCAAATGCCACATGAATTTACAGAACTTAATGGGCACATATTGTGTTACATTCCCTGAGAACAATTCTATTTCTCTTATAATTCAACTTCAGATCATCACCTTGAACGTTAACAAGGATCAAGCAATATATTAAAGTAAGTCTGAAGTCATTGTAAAAAAAGCAAAACAAAAAAAAACCCTGATACCTCCCTTCCTCTCACAGTCCCCGTGTTCCAGCGCTGGATCCCTGGTTCAAATCTCCTGCCGTGGAAGTCTTTGGAAGTTTTAAGGAGCCTGATAGCTCCCGAAGATGGGCAGCTCCATACTGCACATGCACGAGCACATGAGACAGCATGCTTGCGCATGGGCAGTACAGAGCGGTCCATCTTCAGGAGCACTCAGGCTCCCAAAGACTTCCGAAGCCTAGAGCAGAGAGCAGTCTCCGACCCATTGGGATCCAGTGCTGGAAGGCTGAGACTGTGAGAAAAACAGGAAGGCTCATTAGGACCTATAGCCTTCCCTTTCCATAGGTAAGTATCTGTTGTTTTTTAATGACTCTAGACTTCCTTTAAGAAGTAACATACCGTAATATGGTGTTACTTTTAATTATAGTGAAAGGAAATCATACATATTAGACTCATATATGATAGCTGAATATGCATCTAGCTAATATGGTCATGGAAAATATCACCTGAGTTGCCAACAGTTTGAATGCATTTGAATTTTACTGGTACCACCCCCCTCTTTTCCCACAGCACCCTAACTGAAAATTAGGTCCTTCAACACTGATTGTGTGCAGCCTCTAAAGAAGGTCAGACACATGGCAATTTTACTTCAATTCTGGTCAGAGCAAACATGATAATTTTTGTCTTTTTTTCTCTTGGTCTCCATTTTTTTCTTTCCATGACCCATAAGTCTTTTACTTTGGATTTAAGGTAGAAATAAACATTGGATGAAATGGAATGTAAAATTAAATATCTTTATTTTTCTGGCAAATTAATAAAAGAAACTGAATCAAACACAGAAAAAAATTAAGACTGGTTCACAGAGCTCAGTTGCGTTGCAGAGTAACTATGCATCTCAACTGAACATTTTCACCGTGATGTTGCGCTCAGTCCTCACGATACTTCTATGCTGGCTGCTGACTAAACACAGAGACAATCCCAGTGAAATAATCCAATCAAATTAGTCGCGCCACTGATCCAAACACATCTGATTCAGATCTGAAAAATAAATATGGACAAGCGGGTCTCCTCATAGCGAGTATTGCCTCATAACAGTACACCCTAGTGCTTAACACACACTGTGTGAGGGAAACGCTATCACCAGAGGGCAGGGGATCACACACCCCCCTCTCACTCCCCAGCTCACCGGATGGCTTCTTTCAAGTTTGCACATCAAAATATCAAACATTAAATCCGGCTGCGTCTACACTTTTAAACTCAGCTCTCCTCTCCCTGTGTGATGGGAGGCGGCTGCTGTGTGATGGGGAAGGGGGCAGATGCAGCTTCTGTGTGACCGGGGAGGCAGCTGCAGCGTGACTGGGGGCAGCTGCTTATGGCTGTGTGATTGGGGGGGGGGGGGGGGGGGGGGGGTTTAACAGCTTCTGTGTGACTGGGGAGTTGCTTATGGCTGTGTGATTGGGGGGGGGGGGGGGGGTATGGCTTCTGTGTGACTGGGGAGCTGCTGCTGCTGGCTGTGTGATGGGTGCTGCTGCTGCTGTGTGATGGGTGCTGCTGCTGCTGCTTGCTGTGTGCTGGGGGCTTGTGCTGCTGCTGGCTCTGTGCTGGGGGCTTGTGCTGCTGCTGGCTGCGTGCAGGGGGGGTGCTGCTGCTTGTGCTGCTGCTGGCTGGAGCAGCAGCACAAGCAGCAGCACCCCCCTCACACAGCAGCAGCAGCACCCATCACACAGCCAGCAGCAGCAGCTCCCCAGTCACACAGAAGCCATAACCCCCCCCCCCCCCCCCAATCACAAAGCCATAAGCAACTCCCCAGTCACACAGAAGCTGTAACCCCCCCCCCCCCCACCCCCAATCACACAGCCATAAGCAGCTGCCCCCCCCCCGTTACACAGCAGCTGCAGCTGCCTCCCGGTCACACAGAAGCTGCATCTGCCCCCTTCCCCATCACACAGCAGCCGCCTCCCATCACACAGGGAGAGGAGAGCTGAGTTTAAAAGTGTAGACGCAGCCGGATTTAATGTTTGATATTTTGATGTGCAAACTTGAAAGAAGCCATCCGGTGAGCGGGGGAGTGAGAGGGGGGGGGGGGTGTGATCCCCTGCCCTCTGGTGATAGCGTTTCCCTCACACAGTGTGTGTTAAGCACTAGGGTGTACTATTATGAGGCAATACTCGCTATGAGGAGACCCGCTTGTCCATATTTATTTTTCAGGTCTGAATCAGATGTGTTTGGATCAGTGGCGCGACTAATTTGATTGGATTATGCATGTCAACTGACTGCCCATACAATTCCATGGGGCTGTTCAAAGTACTGTGTTGTAACTGATCATGTTATTGTAATTCGCTGCATGCTGCCTTTATATTAAAATCTATGTCCAAATCACACTCATTATAACACATGCGTTATGCAACTGACCAACCAAGCGTTAATCTCAGTACCACATGTATGGTACCCATAACATTGAGTTTTATAGGCCAAAAGCTCTGCCATGTTCTTAATGCTGGTGGTGTCTCCATCAGTGACCTTGAAAGAATTCCAAACCTTTCCCAGCTCAATCCAAAACACGTCTTAAGTTAAAATTTTATATAAACAGATTGTACGTCTTGGTTAGTGTGCGACCTTTAATGTGTCTCACCGATGCAGCCTGCTTCCGGGCTTGATTAATCAGCTCCTTTATTTCGGAAAGATTTCTGCTCAGATTTTCCTCAAGCAGCTTCAGTGGTTTCAGTCTGTCCATCAGAATGTTAGCTTGAGTCTCCACCTCCCTTATTCTGCTTTCTGCTGATACAGCTATAACAATGACAGGACACGATATTACATAGTGGAATGGAAATATACAAGATTAGAGAGCAGCGGTAAGCCTGTAATCTAGAGCCCCATGCTGAATTCTTTTGAAAACTGCTTTTGGAGTGTGGTTGGCACATTGGTGCACCTACAGACTTGCCAGGCCTGTGACCAGATTGTGGAGTGGAGAGTATGACAAACACTGTTCTAGCTATGGACACCTAAACTGATTGTAATAAGGTGGAAGACCTTTGCTTTCCTGGAACACATGCTTATGATGAAGAATGATCTCAGGAGCTTCTGCCCTTTCATGGCATTTATTACAAAAAAGGCAAAAAAATCAGACACATAACTTGTGTATATTTTACTACATGTGCTTACTCATGATTAGACATGTAATGCAAAAAGAATTCAGAGATCCATGTATGACTTTTTTAAACTTTGTATAACAGATGTCAAGAAAGAGCATAAGCTTCTGAAAGCTTTCTTCCTCCCTTTAAGAAATGACCAACTTTCTCTTAAACTGGTGCTGTATGGTTCTGTAGAGCCTGGTCACAATACAAGGAATTATAAAAGAACATTTCATGTAGATACAAGTTTAGAGATTTGACGAGGCAGAGTATTACCTCACCACCCCATTGCTCTCACTGAGACATCTGCCCACTGTAGTCACTCTATAGGTTACAGTCTCTGCAATACTGCTCAGGACCAGCTTGCCATTATATATATTCCCTGTCACTGATTTGCTAGTTTAGTCCAGTCAAGTAGTGACATTTTCAGATTCATTTGGCATCATAAGTGTAATGGGCTTTACCTGGCAGAGTTCCAAGGGATGGGATACCAAGTACTCTTTGTTTTATACAAAAGAGCTCCTTGTGTTACTTCACAATGGTGTATACACAATTTCCTCAACCTTCTCTCACAGAAAGGAGAGTTATGAGTCTCTAATCCTGTACAGATATTTCCACATGTTGTAAAATAATAATGGGTGCTGTAATGGGTGGTTACAACAATCATAAGTGCTTTTTATTGCCTCCAGAGAAGTTGTGCATAGCCCAGAAGTTGTACAATTTTGGTATGGTGGCTATTTATTCTAATGATTTAAGCACAATATTATAAATGTCTCCTTGGTTCCATACCTGCTTTTGAGGAGTCAACTAGAAGCTCATTAGTCCTCTTCAATGTGTCATTCACCCTGGACAATGTAGAAGTGGCATTGGTCAACTTATGATTGAAATTTATGATATGATGCAGGGTACTGGCTGTGGTGGAATTTGCAGACAAAGCGAGATCTTTAGCCTCTTGCAGTTTGGCACTTGTATCTGCAAAGTAAAAGAATTCATTTGTCACAATGTGGTTCTCTAGAGCTGACTAATACTGGAGAACATTAGACACCCAGCAAACTTAACTTGGTGTATTAAAATTGCCTGCTCTTAAGTTGAAAACATTTGCACGCCTCGCCGAGGATGCATCAGACCATATCGAGGTTATCCTTTATTTTAGGCATATTAGATCAAAATAATCACATTTTTGTGGCAGCCTTATAACATAAAATTTGTTTTACTGTCATGACCAAGCAGTGGGGGTCTTTGACAATTATTGAAGCCCCCTACAGAAGTACTGGTTGTAAATTCCTGATGGCAATCCTATCTATGAGAAACATTCATCCATTGCTTTCAGAACTTTACAGACATGTTACATGTAAAAATGTCTATGGAAATTTCTCAAGTCCAACTAAGTCCAAAATTGAACAAGGCAAATTTTAAAAGGAATCAGGCTGATACGTGAAAATAAAAAGATGTACCATTCCAAGATGGTGGACGTGTAAGAGCTGACCCAAAGCAGCTGAAGCCGTGAGGTAGAACAGACAATTCTACCTCAAACAGCCTTAGGGTATGATGATTAGAACACAGGCCCAGTCTAAGTCTTAAATGGAGTTCCAAACTCAAATTGGGAAAATGGTCCCAGAGATCCTCAGAACGCAGACGGTTAAGAAGCAGAAAAGCGGATCAAGCAAGATGGCGCTGATGTCGATGGACATATGTCTTTTTCAACCCTAATAATTATGTAACCCACTTGAACTTGCCCTCTACCTCAGCTACATCTGAACATTTGCCTGACAAAGGTAAGCAGATTTCAAAGCCCCAAAGCAGACTTACCGACTATGGCAGATTTGTGCTGAGAATAATAAGTCCTCCATATCAGTAGTGATTGCCAAAGTCAGAGAAGACATGACAGCCCTGACATCCAGACTGACAGCAATTGAGCAAGAAGGCTCTAAAAAAGATCTGAAGCTAGAATGGACTCTGACAGCCACCATTTCACACAATCTTAAACTTCTTGAGCACAACAGGTATCTGGAGGAGTTAGACATGCTGGGCAACAATCAGAGTTAAGGGACTCACCGAGTCAGTTACTGCTGCAAACATAAAAGCAGTTTTATCATCCATATTCGGTGAACTCCTGGGTAGGCCCAAAGATGAAGCCATAGACTTTGTTAGTGTGCATAGAGCACTTATGCCTGCTCCACACCATACAATTTCTCATTAGATAGATGGGTCAAATAGATCATTTCCAACAGGTCCGATCTGATTTCCAATCGTTTTTTCTGATCAATTTTGTATAGAAGTGATCAGAAAATCGATCAGAAAAACGATTGGAAATCAGATCGGACCTGTTGGAAATTATCTATTTGACCCATCTATCTAAAGTGGAATTGTATGTTGTGTACCAGGCATTAGACCTGGAGAAGGAGACAATGATCCTCCCAGAGATTTAATATGTTACATGATGTCTTTTCAACTGAAAGAGGACATTATTAGGGCTGCACACACCCAGGGCAAGATATCCTTTAAAGATTCCATGATTTGTTTATACAGGACAAAGAATTGTACTTGATCACACTAGCTAAATAGTAGAGTGCTAAACCCCTTTAATACATTTTCTACAGGAACTTGGCTCATAATATAAGTGGCAGTTCCTGTTTGCCCTGAATGTTACTAAAAGAGGATATACAGCAGTTCTGAACACTATGGAGGACCTACCAAGCTTTTTAAGAACATTGGACTTTCCTAAAATGTACGTGCCCAACTGGTATGAGAATCAGAATCAGCTTGATGAGTTTAAGCGCTGAAATAGACTCTTGTAGATTTTTTTTTACAATTTTGGGTCAGATATGGCAGGATTGATTAGCGTCATGAAAACATTGTCCGCAAACATGCTCAGCTTATATTCATGGGTCCCTTTTTTGTAGCCTTGGATATTTGCGTTGGATGTAGTTGGTTTGCCAGTGGCTCAATAACTAGAGCAAATATAGCAGGAGACAGCGGACACCTCTGACGAGTGCCTCTATGGATCTTAATAGCTGATGAAATCAAGGAGGAGCGCTTAAGTGGTAACTTACCTTAATGAGAACCTGTACTGAGCAAAATTATTTAAAATAAACACATGAGGTAACTTCAAATGAACATTACGTAGTTACCTTGACATCAGTTCCTCTCAGAAGCTCACCATTTTCTTCTTACAGTGATCCCTTCCAGATCTGACAACATTTTGTCAGAACTGAAATATATCAGTTGCTGTCAGTTATATATCAGTTGCTGTCAGTTACAGCTGAGAACTGATGTGTCCATGTTTCCCTATGGCTTAAGTGGGCGATGTTACAGTTTAACAGTGTGCTGACCAGGAAGCTATTATGGGGGTAATGGCCATTTTCAAAATGGAGGACGGAGAATTCCATTGATCACAGTGGACAAACAGGGTGCAGGAGAGGAAAAATAGATTGAGGAGTAGACTACACAGGAGGTAAGTATGACTTGTGTATGTTTATTTTGTCTTTTAATTTTCAGTTCAGGTTTTCTTTAAACCACAAAGCCAAGATTTTGGAGCTTCACTTGTTCTTCAAACTGACAGTCTCAGATGGTTAAAACAGCAGTTTATAGCAATTGATAAATTTCGCCTCAGCGTGCTCTCTACACTGTGTTGCATTATTTTCATGCCTGCCCTCCTTAAAGGGACCCTGAGCTCTTCTCAAAATCACAACTTAGACTTACCTGCGGCTTTCTCCAGCCTCCTCCTCCCCCCCACGTAACCTGCTATGTCCCCCAGTGTCCTTGTGGTTCCTCTCCCGGTCCCACTGGTGGCTCCGTTAATCAGCTACTTCAGCCGACAGGGTCTGTAATGAGAGTCCTGCGCATGCGCAGTTCAGTCTTAGAAAACTGTGCATATGCAGGACTCGCACGCCGGCCGGAGTGATGATGCATAGCGTGAGCACGCACGGGCGACTTCATGTTGAAGTTGTCAATTAACGGAGCTGCCAGTGGGACCGGGAGAGGAGCCAGGTAAACACCGGGAGACCTTGGGGGTCTCCTCCTGGAGGAAGCCCCAGGTAAGTCCAAATTGCAAAGTCCAAAAGCTCAGGGTTCCTTTAAATAGAGTGTACATGATTATGGTAGTTGTTTAAATGGTTAAATGTTATTTTATATGCCTGTTAGACATACATTGCCAATTATATGCAGTCAGAGCTAGGTAATAATATGTTTTATAAAGACCTGTTGCTGTACATCTATCCAGAACCAGAATAAATATGGCAGCCTCCATATCTCTCTTACTTCAGGTGTCCTTTAAGGCACGCTTTTAACATTGAATAAAGTGGCTATGTGCACATTTTCCTTCTAGTTGTTTTGCCTTTAAAGGACAACTAGCCTGAAAGGGATATGGAGGCCTCCATATTTATTTCCTTTTAAACAATGCAGATTGCCTGGCTGTCCTGCTGATCCTGCAGATTAGATGTTTGACTTTTGCCACATGCTTGCTTCAGGTGTGTAATTCAGACACTACTCATGCATATTATTATTTAATATTGTTTAAAGGAAATAAATATGGCAGCCTCCATATACCTCTCAGGTCAGCTGTCCTTTAAAGCCCTTGCATTTAGTTTTATATACTCCTTGGTCCCTTATGTCTGGATATGTATAACAGTCCCATCATTTCTATTTTCCCTAATAAGACAAGCGAGTTATGGAGTTGGCCTTTATTCCTACTAGTTTTCTCTATATTTAGGTTACCATGTGTAAGGCTTTTTCATTCCTCTGATCTTTATGTGCTGCAGCTATAAAAACCTATATGTTGTAATATGCTGACATATTGAAGACTTCCTTTGTAAATATTTTAATCTTTAGGGAAAATCCACAGGACGTTATTGTCTCATTGTCTTCACTGGAAGAATTACAAAACTACACAACGCTATAGGATACAAGACGACAGCAATAAACAGTCCTTTCCATAGAGACTAGAAAGCTGGGAGCTTGAAGACAAGTGATAATTTACTCACCATTCGGAAGGGTCCTCAGAGCACGGAGCTGCTCCTTTATCTGTCCAGTAAACACACGGGTACGTTTCTGTATCTCATCCACTTTTGTCTTCAGTCCATTCAAATGAGACACAAGGCCTATGGGAGCAAACAATGGACTCTGAAATTGGATTTCACCTTCCAGAGGAAAAAGCTAAGATGAGCGATACAAGTCTACCTTTATAAAAACTGACATTGTGTTTCACTGGAAATGAAATTACGTAAGAGCTGGCAATGACAAAGAGTCAAAGCTAGCTATAAGAAGGTCATTTTCAATAGTAAGACCAATTTGAACATCGTTAGCATTGCAGGGATGAAGGAGGTAGGAATGTCTACCAATTAAATTGTACAACTCTAAGGAAGATGATGGTGCATTATAAATGAGTAATAATAATGCATACCATAGTCCCAAGCCTACATAGACCTAGGCTGTGTACCTTTTTCTTTTTCTCACTGTAAAGGTAAATACTTAAAGGGTCTAAATAATAGTTTGATATGGGGGCAGTAAAAGATGTAAAACTGGTCTTGATCACCTGAGACAAAAAAAAAAAAAAAAAAACAACTTTGATATTATGTTTTTAGCTTTTAAACAAAATCTAAGACTGAGGGATTCCCGGAAAGATATATTTTAAGGAATTTTAAGTGAAATGTAGTGGCCACTTACTTACCTGGGGCTTTTTCTAGCCCTCTGAAGTCCTTCCGGTCCCTTGCTGTCACTCTGCACTGCTCTGTACCTTTCAACCCCCCCCCCCCCCAAAAAAAAAACAAAAAAAATGCAGTCAATAAAAATTGCTCCTGACCATGAAAGCACAATTGAGGGGATGAGCCGCCAGCGCTTTCATAATGGCCGACAACTCACGGAGTCATCCAGCTTTCGGAAGGGACAACGGGGGAATGGAGCACTATGTAATGATGGCAAGAGACCAGGAGGGCTTCAGGGGGATGGAGGAAGCCCCAGGTAAGTAACTGCCAACTTTAAATTTGCTTAACATTCTCTTTAAGGTTAGAACTATAGATACAATTCATGCTTTCGCCTTTGCGTTCAAGTTGTTTACTACTAAGTACACCGTGAAAGCAGTGTAGAGGAAGCTTGCTATTAGCATAGAAACCAGGCAAAGTGTGTGGGCACAGGGGACAGAGTTGCTACAAACATTAAAGGACAACTGTAGGGAGGCTGCCATGTTTTTTTTTCCTTTTAAGCAATACCAGTTGCCTGGCTATACTGCTGATCCTCTGACTCTAATAATTTTAGCCATAGACCCTGAACAAGCATGCAGCAGATCAGGTGTTTCCGACATTAATGTCGGAACTGACAAGATTAGCTGCATGCTTGTTTCTGGTGGTATTTAGACGCAACTGCATCCAAATAGATCAGCAGGGCTGCCAGGCAACTGGTATTGCTTAAGGGGGAAGTACGTATGGCAGCCTCTATATAGCTCTTGCTACAGTTGTCCTTTAAAATGTAAAGTTACCTTGAGCTCATACTCCAAGTAAATCTGGTAATCACATCGAAGTCATAACAGCTACACTTAAAAAATATATGCTGACCTCAAGATAAAATCATAGCAATACATGTATGCAGTCTGACTTTCGTTCGCCCGGATAGTGTGCAAGGTAAGGTAACACATATTAAATACCTTCTGTGTTGCGTCTTAAGATCTTGGTTTCATTTAGCAGGTGTGAGCTGAACGCCATGGTCTCCTTGGATGCAACATCTAAAGATCCATTCTGTCCAGAAACCTGTGGCCAGGTAAAGAAAAACAATGATATTTTATAAATGGAAAATAAATCAAGGCATTCAAATTCTAAAATACATGACTGGAAAGACATCCGGGCTACTTGCAAACCTATTTATTTCCTTTTAAACAACACTGATTGCCTGGCAGTCCTACTGAACTGCAGTAGTGTCTGAATCACACACCTAAACGCCTGCAACAGTAACAAGCATGCAAGCTAATCCAAGTAGAAACTAAAAGGGAAAATAAAGCGGTCTCATGCAGTCTTATAGAGAAACAATAATAATATCGTTTTCTCAAAGTGACCATGTGAGACCACTACATTTTCCCTTTTGGCTTGTACTTGTATCATGCGGTGTCCCGTGGCCACTTAATAGTTTTGATACAAATCCAATTAGAATATTTTTGATTAAGCCCTGCACATAAGCACAATTAATGTCTCCAGCGAGAGGTTGTTACCTGATACCTCATGCAACAGTGCAAGGCCGACACTGTACAGAGGCATCACTAGCCTGCAAGCTAGCGACACGTTCTGTCACTATGTGCGAGGGGTGGAAGGATGACAGAATGATGAGTGAGTGATGCCACGCGACAAAGAGGTGAGTGGAAAGAATAACGCTCTTGCCCAGCTAACGGCCAACTCGATCCACCAAACGGATCGCTGGCCGAGGAGTCAGGGGCTGCTGTACAAAAGCTCCATTGCTGCGTGTGCTCCATTCTAGCATGAGTGTGGGATTTCAGCCTAAGGTAAGTTTGTTCAGTTCATGCAGCTAATCTAGTCAGACTTCTGTAAAACATGTGATCTGCATGCTTGTTCAGGGTCTACGTTGAAAGTATTAGAGGCAGTTGATCAGCCGGACAGCCAGGCAATTTGCACTGTTGAAAAGGAAATAAATATGTCAGCCTCCATTTTCCACTCAGGTGGAAAAAGGAGGTGTGCTTTAATTGAAAAAATAAAAAAATAAATAAGTTGCTTATAGGTAGTATTCACTAAAAATATATCTGCGATAGGGATTCGATATCTGAAATGGTAAATGTACAAGGTAACGTACAAATGAAGATAAATAAGACTAACATTATAACAATAAATAGCAATAAAGTGGCAGTAATAAATGTTGTATAATGCATTCTCTATTTCCAGTAAATGTTTTCACTTCTAATATCATAGTACAGCAAGAGCTGATTGTCAACTGCTTGCCGGTAAAAGAGTCTAAAGAAGTTTTCATTCTTTCACCATGAAAAGAGCTTTGCTTACTTACAACTGAAATTGCGAATAATGGAATACGATTGCTCGTTCAGGTTCTACTTCTCTTACAGGAAATGCATTACCCACCCATGACTGTCTCTGAATACTAGAAGAATGGATTCAGATATTTCTCAAGAGCTTTCATTGCTGTTAAATGCATTCATTTAATTATACATCTCCATGAAGAATTTGTCTCATGATGGCAAATATACTAGTACAAGCTCAGGAATAGAAGAGCTTACATTCCTAAGATCATGTGACTCAATGGTGCAAAACCCTATCGCTTCTTTGGCACTAAAGACTGTTGTGAGACCTCAGTAAGCCACTCCTGGGGGTGAATAGGCTTCCAATGGTCAGCTCTCCAAGGAGGATGAATAGAAACCTTCTAATATAACAATGTCACATATGGGGGCCTACGCAGCGGGGGCGAGCATAAGCAACTTCACCCAAAGTAGGCATGTTACTGGAGCCGGCAGCGGAACAGTGGAGGGGGCCAGGAGGATGCCAGGGACCTTGCGGGTTATGGTGGGCTGGAGGAAGCCCCTGGTCAGTCCAGTTTTCTTTTTAAGCAACAGCTCAGGGTCCCTATAAGGCTATCTCTATTAACCTGCTTAGCGGTATGTCAGACCCTGTGTCGGGCATACCGCTCTCTGGCCTCAGGAATCCCCCATTAATAATGTACGTGATCCAATGGGTGCAACAGCTTTAGCTAGCACTAGGCTAGCTAGTATAGGTAGCCGGCAACCCCTGATCGCCCCCAATCCCCCGATCCAGCCACTTAATACATTACCCAGCCTGGCTCCAGCGATCGCTGCTTCCTGCACAGCTCTAGTCTTCTCTATGGGGAGGATCGGGTCTGCGCATGACGTCATGACGTCGGTGACAACATGTATGATCCTCCCCATAGAGAAGACCGAAGCTGTGCGGGAGGCAGCGATCGCTGGAGCCAGGCTGGGTAATGTATTAAGTGGCTGCATCGGGGGATTGGGGGCGATCCGGGGGTGCCGGTTACCTATACTAGCTAGCCTAGTGCTAGCTAAAGCTGTTGCACCCATTGGATCACAAATTATTCATGGGGGACTCTAAAACTATAAAACCTCCAGAGCGACGTAATGCTCAGGAGGTTAAAGGACACCCACGGTGAAAATAAACTAATGAAATAAACAATTTTATCTATCCTCCTTCTCCTAAAAATTATTTTTTAAAGATATTCCACAGTTTTATTTTATATTTACATCTACTTTTTAAGTTTTTACTGTTTTATTGTTTTTGCTCAATGGCACATTCATTGAAGTATGCCAGAGCTAAAATCTATGAACTATTGACCCTTTTTATCTCTTTCCTGCTCTCAGAAGCCATTTTCCACTAGGAAAGTGTTTTATAGTTGTAATTTCTTATCAGTGTAGTCTGACTCAGTCCTGACTCAAAGAGGAACTGCCACTTACATACCTGATGTTTAACTCTTTCAGGCAGAGAAAGAAAAAAAAGGCACTGTACATATACATGTCTATCTCATTATGTCACATGTCACCTCAGGTATCCTCAGGGCCGGCCTTAGGTTTCACAGCGCCCTGAGCGTAACCAGATTTTGGTGCCCCCCCCCCCTACATTCATCCTCTTCGCGTGTGAGTGCACCACACACATACACTAATGGGGGGGGGCTTAGTGCCAGTGTAGGTGCCAGGATTGTGGGAGCAGGAGAGAAGGACTCGGCGTCACTCAGGACATTGTCACAGGGCTGAGTGGCACACGTGCTGCGCGCTTCTCTGCAGCAGCCTGAGGCTCAGCGTGTCTCCGACCATCCTGATTCCTGACATATAGCTATAAGTCCCCCCCCCCCCCCCCCCCGTATAGGTAGCCAGGCATAGGTGACCCAGTAAAGGTAGCCAGCTATAGATTCCCCCCAGTATAGGTTAGCCAGGTAGGTGCCCCCAGTATAGGTAGCCAGTATACTTGCCCCAGTATAGGTTAGGTAGGCATTTGTCCCAGCTATAGGTTAGATAGGTAGGTGCCCCCAGTATAGGTTAGATAGGTAGGTTGGTACCTGCAATATAGGTTAGATAGGTAGCTGCCCCCAATATAGATTAGATAGGTAGTTGCCCCCAGTATAGGTTAGATAGGTAGCTGCCCCCCAGTATAGGTTAGATAGGTAGCTGCCCCCCAGTATAGGTTAGATAGGTAGCTGCCCCCAGTATAGGTTAGATAGGTAGCTGCCCCCCAGTATAGGTTAGATAGGTAGCTGCCCCCCAGTATAGGTTAGATAGGTAGCTGCCCCCCAGTATAGGTTAGATAGGTAGCTGCCCCCCAGTATAGGTTAGATAGGTAGCTGCCCCCCAGTATAGGTTAGATAGGTAGCTGCCCCCCAGTATAGGTTAGATAGGTAGCTGCCCCCCAGTATAGGTTAGATAGGTAGCTGCCCCCCAGTATAGGTTAGATAGGTAGCTGCCCCCTAGTATAGGTTAGATAGGTAGCTGCCCTCAGTATACAGTAGGTAGGTAGGTAGGTACCCCCCTCCCCTCCCCTCCTCCTTTCCCCTCATAGTGGAGGGGGGAGCCGCAGGGAGGGCAGCCCGACCTCTCCCTCCCTTCCTCTCCGGGCCACCCTCCGTGCTCCCCCCTCCGATGCAGCAGAGAGAACAACTCACCTCCCTGGTTCCGATCGCCGGCGCCTCTCACTTGCCGCTGGTCTACTCTCTTCTACATAGTTACTGATACACACTAAACTTCCTGTTAAGCAGGAAGTTTAGTGTGCATCAGTGACTAATGTAGAAGATACCAGCGGCTAGTGAGAGGCGCCGGCGATCGAAACCTTAAGGTGAGTTGTTCTCTCTGCTGCATCGGAGGGGGGAGCACGGAGGGTGGCCTGGAGAGGAAAGGAGGGAGAGGTCGGGCTGCCCTCCCCGCGCTGCGGCTCCCTCTTCCATCACGGCGGCCGCACGGACATGCTTGCCCCCCCCCCCCCCCAATCACCCCCAGCAGCAGCACCAGGGGGCGGAGCGGGAGGACCCAGCTGGGGCCGCAGCGGCAGCTTCCAGGTTTAAACATGCGGCCAGGGGACAGGAGCGCCCCCTGGAAGCCGGCGCCCTGAGCGATTGCACCGGTCGCTCAGGTCAAAGGCCGGCCCTGGGTATCCTTTAATGATTGACCGTGAAAAAAGCCCTTCAACAACCTCATCTTTAATAGTAAACTACTTAGCCTAAAACAAGGAGAATACATTTTTTTACACCAAAAAACACCAACCGATAAGACAAAATAGGTGGGGGATATTCTGAAAGGTACAATTTATTTAATGCATAATCCAAAGACAAACTGAAAGCGATGTATGCATTCACTATAATGTCTATCAAAGACTACATTATTCTAATATAATTATTATTAAGAATTACTGAATATTTTTTATTTGTTCCCGTGAAAAAAAAAAAGTTCAGGCGAGACGCCAGCGACACACATATGCTACTTACTAAACATAGAGCCTCTGTGATGGTGTAGTTTGACTGCTCAGCAAGTGACTCGGCATGCTCAATCATATTTTTGATGCTAGAGTGAGCATGTATAGCATTGGTGGCATTCAGAGAAGTATTCCGCACATCTGAAAGAGAACTGAGCCAAAAGACGGGTTTCATTTGTACATTTCAGTTCAGAGAAACAGATGGGAACATTATGATACACTTCATCATTATGCATTTTCATAGAGTTCGCTTTTTCTGCAGATCTAGTACCCGGTTCCTGAACAACTCATATCACAAATTATCCCTCAATCCCTTACAATCTATCCTCTATTGGCTATTGCCTCCAACATTGCCTAGGGACAGTTTGGGGAAAGCCAATTAATCTATTACTATGTTTTTTGAAATTATACTCTAAAGCCCGGAAGGGACCCTTGCAGACATGGGAAGGACATACAAACTCCATGCAGACAGAGTCCTGGTTAGGAATCAAACCTGGCATTTTAAAGCTAGCAGGGCAAGAATACTAGCCACTTAGCTGCCACACACACAATGCCAAGGGCTATAACAATGAGCACAGTAATATAGCACGGTCAGAGACAACTGTCCTGGCTGGACAGTATAATGGTTGAGGGCTCTGCCTCTGACACAGGCGACCAGGGTTCGAATCTCTGCTCTTCCTGTTCAGTAAGCCAGCACCTATTCAGTGAGGAGAGCTTGGGCAAAACTCCCTAACACTGCTACTGCCTATAGAGTGCACCCTGAGTCCGCCAGGAGAATAGCCAATATAAATGTTCTGTGTCTTGTCTTGTTTAAGGGTAAACATTAAGATACAGATGTGCTTTATTCAAAGCTGTATGTATAAGTGTATATAAGGGTATAACTAAAGTGTCTTTCCACCATCCCCCGAGATCTTTGGCTGCACCCCTCCCCCAGTATTCAGCTAATCTCTATCACAGGGGCCCGCTCCTGTATGTAATGAAGAGCAGCAGCAGCAGAGAAGCATTCTACACTACCTGCCCATGGCAGCAGGAGAGGTCCTCTTCACTCTTCTTCAGTGCAGCTCATTGCCGTGCAGCCAATCACCAAGTGGCTCTCGATGCGACCTACATGACATGCAGCCAATCACCAAGTGGCTCTCGAGGCAGGTCATGTGACATGCAGACACTGGAGCCGCAAGGTGTCTGGCTACATGGTGCAGCGATGGGCTGGAGTGAAGAGAACCTGTCCATGCCTCTTGGAGCAAGTAATGTATATATCTCTCCCCCGGTGGGAGTCACGGGGGCTATTGTTAAGCCCCTGAGCGTATTATTAACATTTAGTTCTTCAGTTAAAACTATGTGAAAAAGGTCTGAACTAATACCAAGATTATCACTCACTGCACTCATGTTAGCAGTAGCCTAAAAGATGATCAGAACAAATAACATAGTACCCAGCAATATACTGTTGTTATTTGCCATAAAGGTGACTTATACTGTAATCATTACCTGTTAAGGGAATCTGAAAGTGTCAGGAGATCAGCAGCATGATCTTCAGATTTATAGGCCAGGTCGAGGGCATCTCGCTTAGCCATCTGCATGACCAGCTCATCCACATGGTGCCTCAGCTTTGTGTTCCACATGAGGAGTTCTTCCTTATACATCTCTAATACCTGGAGAGAACATACACATAGCAGGAGTCCATCACTTACATAGCCCTTTACCATCACTGGCAGACAAATAATGCGACACTTACAGACGTGGCATTGATAGTGTCTTCTGCAAGCAGCACAGCCTCATCTACCAGCCCAAGCCCTTCCTCTATCAGCATCACCGAGTTATTCTTATTCTCCTGTAGATTCAGCTTTTTCACCTGCAAATATAAAATACATATACTGTAGCTTAAATAATTAAAATGTTACTAGAAATAAATATGTAATTGCGCTCCTTTCTAATGATCACCACAGCTATTAACCAATTCTTTAAGTCCAGTATGGTTCAAGACACCTATAGTCAACCCAATCATGCACAGATATTGAATTGTATTGTGTGTAGACACTCCACAATTCAATGTTCTCAATCAACAGTCTCTGTAATACATGTGCTTACTCAGGGGAACAAATCTTGTACTTTCATGGATCTTCTACAAACAAATAAGCTAATCGCTCACCAGATATGCTGGCTGACCAATAGCAGACCACCAAAGATTGCTCAAGCGCCGACTATAGATCTTCCTTTTATCCCACACAGCTTCAACAATATTCCTCAAAAGACGTAAATACAAACACTTATTGTGTAGTGAGTTCTTAACAATCCAACTCCCGACTCCCTGTGGTTCACCTGTGTGTGAACACCTATGTTTCACCACTTTGATGCAATGACAACAGCGCATTATCGGTGACAACCCGTTGGCGTGTGTTGACCTGAAGTCATGTAAGTCTATGGCGCTGCAGGTATTTTAAACTGTTTCGTGTTCACGTCGCGCATATGTGTATTTTGTCAAAACGCTTCATTGCACTTTGTGTGTCCGCCACAGGAAATGAGTGCTAGAGAGCCTCACTTTTAGTTTGTCTTGAAGGCAGATTAGAGATTGCTGTGCATTGCCGTGGAAATCTCCAAAGGCTATTTTTAACTTTATGGTGTGATGCACTCATTCAATCGCACCGCACTTATAACGCTGGTTTCCAGTGTGAAACCAGCCTGAAAGTACACTAAATTCAGAACACCACATGCAGGTGATGATCTAGTATAATCTATAATACTGTAAGAAGCTAATGTGTCAAGGCCACCAGTAGTCCTTTATCAAGGCAGGGTTGTGAGTCCCATCACTGCCTTGATAAAGGGGTCCTGGCAGTCTTAAAATACCTTGGCTTCTGCTATGACTGAAACTACATCCCCATGTCAGCAGAAATAACATTCTTCTTCTGGCAAACAGGCTGCTCATGTCTGTAAAAACAGATCCCATGCAGCTAAAGTGCCTAATAGACTTTTTATAAATAGGTCCTACATGGGATGTTGGACTTTCTACATTTTTCCTCAGATCAGGTTTTGGCCACTTCTTTTGAGATATGTACACATTCCTGAAAGATGAAAGCAGTAAAGTCATGTATACAATAGATCTCCTTGTGCTGCATTTGAGCAACCAGATTCATCTTTCAGAATGCACCAGATGAAACATTACATGGCAATAATAAGCCACTGACGCCTTTCCTAAACTATTGGAGCCCTCACAAGTCATTGATATAAGAAGCATTTCACCTCGGGAGAAAACTCACGTTAAAATCAACTATATTGTTTTGAATGACAGGCAGCAGGTTGGTGGTAGCATTGGTGTTTGAAGCAGAGTCATGTATGAGGTCTACAGCTGCATGCAGTTTGCTGGTGTGTTCCGCTAGAGACTTTTCAACGTTCTTCTTCAGCTTCAATAAGTCTTGATGTGGCTTCTCATATTCCTTCTGAACTCTGGACAGTAAGACTCCTGAAGCTCTGTAACATGTAGAGAAGGCATAATATATGAAACTACACAAAGTGCATGCATGATGTTCAATAACAGAACGCAAGTTAGCCTTGAACCACAATACCAAAAATGCGACACCATCTGCATTATGTACATTCTTACCAACATGTGTCTTGTTCTGTTACATTTTTACTTTATGTGATTGCAGCAACATTTTTCCCTATAATGGAGCTGCCATCTTGCTTGAGATATCAGCAGTGTACAGATGAACTTGGTACAATTCTGTGCATGGTTTGTCTCTCCCTGTGTAGGGACTCACCCTGTTACCTGACCTATTGACTAGTCATAGGCAAGTGCTTTTACAGTATATCAGTTCACTGTATGCAGAAGGGACATAAATTACTAGTGAGGAGAGGAAGAAGTGGGAATATGTATCCTGATCAGCTACTAAATTCTGCATTTTATGGGATGTCAATCTACTGCCACTCCTGCACCACCCCGATCAACCTAGATTTTCTGTCCTGTCTGATCACTACATTTGATTGATTTTTGGTCAAAATCTCAACTCGATTCCCATCTGCAGGGTAACGAATGGGAACATTGATGTGTGTATGGGCACCTTTTGTCTGTAGTCTCACTGTAAACTCCCTGGCGTTTAATTTGCCCAAGATCTTTGTACCAAAAGAGGTACAATTCTTTTAAGTGTCTCCTTAAAGTGGAACCGAGGTGAACTTTTAATCATTGCATAAATGTGTTCCTTTCCTATAGTTTATAGGGCATTCCTCAAGCCAAATACTTTTTTTGTTTTTGTTTTAATACTCTAATTCCCTATAAACTAAATAAACCATGCCTACAGGTTTTCAGAGAGCCTTGGCAGTAGCAAGGGCTCATGGGAACTCAGTCTGGGCAGGAGGAGGAGGTGTTACTAGCCATTGATTTCAGAGGCAGAGGGGAGGAGAGGGGATTCGTTTTTTTTCACAGGCTGAGTACTCAAGATACAGATAAGCCTGCCTCTGTGTAATGTTTACAAACAACATGGCTGCTGTCATTGTATCACAGGAAGCAATAATCATTCTATTAAAGCTGTTTGCAGCTAGATTTGCTGTGTAAATGATCTAAACTTTAGATAAGATATATAGACAAGTTACTTGTTATAGTTAGTTTTTCATCTCGGATCCGCTTTAAAGTCTTGCAAGTTGTTTCCTTTTAAGTCTTGCAAGTTGCAGTCTTGCAAGCTGTCTGTAAGCATGCATACAATATAAAAAGCATACAATATGAAAACGTTTTTACTTTAATGTTTGCTGCAGTAGGGCTGCCCATAGCTTTTTTTTGTCACCCTTTTTTTAAAAATTAAATAAGCTTGACCAATTGTTAAGCTGATATTACGTAATATAGCTAAAAGGTGGGTGGGTGTTTGAACTGAAACAATTTTAACATCTCCTTTGCCAGGGTTAGGGCCCTATTACGTAACACATTACTTTACCAGTTTTGCTTGAGTTACTATCTGTGAACTCTGCTTCTTGGCTTTAGCTCAGCTGACCTGTTCTGTGCTTTGCTGGATTTCCTTCCCTGCACGTGTGCCCCTGGCATGTAAACCATATAGCATGTGTTCCATTAATACAGTAATGAAGAGCCAGTATAATAATTCATACTTGAAACTGTCTGCAGCCTTCTGGCCCTGGATGCTGAAGTCTCTTGCGCTCATCTCTTCCAGCTTGGATTGGACATCTTGCTCGGAGTACAGCAGGGTGTTGTTAGGCATCTGCTCATCACTGTCAAGTGTCTCGTTAAGACTTTCTGCCACTTCTATCAGCACTGTGAAAAGCAAACATGCATCCAGTACATAGGCATAATATCACAGGCAACACTATACACTACAAAAATAATAATAGTCTGAAAGCCCGCATTTTGAGAGCATCATTTACACAGCAGAAAAGAAAACCTGCAAATCGAAAAAAAACACCTGATCAAAAATTACCTCCAGTGAAAAATGAGTGACAAAACAATCAGGATTTACAGATATATGGGCTGCAAGAGAAATATACATGTCATGACTGACTTGATTCAACTGCTTCCCTTTGCCAGAACTGGTCTTTTTTTTTTTACTGTCCTTCTAAACTAGTCTGCTTTGATGGTGAGTCATCCAACCCCCATGTCTGAGGACTCCCATAGACAGGGGCGTAGAAAAAGCCATAGCAGCTGCTTTGGGGCCTTGAAGCAAAAGGGGGCCCATGGGGTACTTGATGTATTCACTATCAACTTTCTTGTGTTTCTCCACCCTTTGACTGTGTCTCAGTGCCCATCCTACCAAATAATAGGCAAGTGTCCCTGCGTCTGTCCGCGTGTCAGTGCTTTTTAGCACTGCGCATGTGCAGGAACAAGACGCAGAGACACTGCCAAGAGCCGGACGGGGCCAAACGGAGCGTCGTGTATGCGTGCGCGCTGGCGAGGCGCACAGCAGACGTGCGCGGGCGGCGTGCATGCGGGGCTGGCGGCATGCTTGGGCACGGTGGATTACTGACAGACCTAGCCCGTTTTTAAACGGGCTAAAGTCACTAGTGGACTATATACAGTGTAGATGAAAATTGGCCACATATCGATAAATAAGGAGCAGGTGGCATTGCTCAAGAATGCTTATATCTGATGGTGCCATTAATGTTACGCTGTTGGGCTCCATAATATCTAGCTACGCCACTGCCCATATATGAGTGAGAAAGGGGGTTTATTTGTGTAGGGGGTGAGGAGGTTTAAAATTGTACATCCTAGATCTGCAAAAGCACATCAATAAACACACATAAGACAAATAAAATTGAGATGAAAGAATAATTTCTATGTGTTTGCATCGTATGGAAAATGTACACGGCTGTTCTTACTGATTGGCATGTATGTTAAGAATGTTTTACTGTTAAGAAATAATAACATGTTCTCTATGTAGTCCTCGTGAGATAAGGAAGGTAATTTACCTTTGACGGTAGTTTGCATTTTGTCAATAAAATCCATTAGTTCTTGGCTTTTGTTCAGGGTGTTGATGGTGGAATTCTGCACATGGAATCCTTGCTTTTTTACCTGTGCCAGCTTAATAAAGAAACAAAACAGCTCAAAAAACCAAAATATTTACACAAGCTATTTGACAATGCAGTACATTATTTACGAAACCCACTTTTACATTTATAGTCGTGGTTTCAGCATCAGAAGCACTTCCTATATCAATATATTGCTGTATATTGGTGTGGTATGCATGGTATATCGGTATTGGTATGTAACCCCGCCCTCCCAGTGACGCTTAGCCTAGGCTGTTTAGATATGCGGAAGCCCTCTCCCTGAGGAAGACTGTATGCTACTCACCCTGCTTTCCAGCTGGTTTGTGTCTGCAGAACTTGCATTCAGCTGTTCCATGGTTTGGTACAGGTTTTGCATCTTGCCAGCATCTGCAAACAAAGATTCCTGGAACACATTTCAAAGCATGATTACTGGAAAGCACAGGCCTATTCATTTGTATTTCAAATGCATTAAAGCTGTCAGAAGTGTAAATGGCCGCTTTAAACATTGGCTCAGCTAATCATACTCCAATGTTGGCAACACTTTTTATGTGGAAGGGGGAAAGAGGAAGGGGGCAGCACATCAGGAGTAGAGAATATCTGTGGTACTTGTTACGGTAAAGAGGTTGGTGACCACATTTATTTTAAAGTTGTGTACTGGTGGGGAGGATGTCACACCTATCAGTTTAGCTGGATGGCCCCATGATTTGTGGTTTCACCCACTGTCATGTAATACCTGTATACACTTGGAAAACCACCCAACCCAGTTATGTGAGGACATTTTTGGGACGAAATGACAAAAATACATCAGATTTCTGGCCGCCTTTAGATGACACTGCAAAAAAACCCTTGGCTTAGCCGAATAAAGACTGAACTGTGATGTACATGAAGCCAAGAGAGGTTTTTGGGTTGATTTTGGTTTAGATGAATTAGTTACACCTATTGGCACAGTTGGGAACTTGGGACACAAATAGTAAAAATCAGAATTATTCCAGATAGGCTTTATACGAGTTCAATTATCTGGATGTGTGCCTTTGTATGTTAACAATACATTTATAAAATTATATATCTAGAATCGATTGCAATGAAACAAATAGAATTTATGGCCATGTTTCATAGCTGTAAAGAGTGCTCTTAAGTCTGCAAAGCAGCACATTAATATGTTCAGTAAAACCTGGGAAACTTCAGCTGAACCCCCAGGGTGGTTGGCTGCTCCACTGTAACTCTTCATGTAGATTATGTGTCTGTGCCCTGAAGGATTACGCGAATTGAACACAGAAATGAAATCCTACCATAACCACTACTCACAATCTCTTGAGCATGTTTTATTTGTATACTATTTACTACAATGCTCGAGCTAAACTATTCTCACGTTGATCCTTCAAAACGGCATTTTATCCAACAACAAATCAAAGTGCATATTAAAATGATATTTCCTCGAGGCCGCAGGCAGATCTCGCACATAGACACTCTGAAATAAGACCTGATTAAAATGTAGCATATTGAGTTCTAACTGCTTCCTCTTTGCTAATCCAATTTAAGCACTGGCTCTGCCATCATAAATATTACAAATTAAATCTCCTCTAGTTTGCTCCACCTGGACATTATCATCTGTGGCTCTTCTGCAAATCTTAATTACATTCTCCAGGAAGTGATTGAGCAGGATATCAACATTTCTGTGATTTAGAGAAAACAAAGAGTGACCAGAAAAGAAAATAACTGTGGTTGCATCACTCGGAAATATGCAGGTATTTAAAGAGTCATATATTTTATTAAATTGCCATATCATGGTGATTATTATTATTACTGCACTCCTTGTAAGCAGAATCTTATTTCTCAAATACTGAGGGCTATTTTTGCATGTATCAAAACTAATTGCTGCTACTGGGCTTCTGCTAAAGTCGTTTATAACCCTTCTATGGATCCACAAACCTCCTTCTGGCCTGGGAGTTGGCAGAAAGGGTCATTCAAATATATCCAAATAAAATGTGTCCTGAATTTGGTAAACTGGAATGTAATGACTTCTTATGGAATCAATGCCAAAATGTGGTTTTTTTACACTATAATTTGATCAATTTACATTTAAAGGACACCTAAAGTGAGAGGTATGTGGAGGCTGCCATGTTTATTTCCTTTGAAACAATACCAGTTGCCTGGCAGTCCTGCTGTTCTTTCAGATATCAGTAGTGCCTGAATCGCACAGCTGAAACAAGCACGCAGCAAATCTTGTCAGATTTCAGTCAGAATCATCTGATCTTCAGGTTTGTTTAGGGTCTATGGCTAAAAGTATTGGAGGCAGAGGATCAGCTGGACAGCCAGGCAACTAGTATTGTTTAAGATTAAATAAATGTAATCCTCCGTATCCCTCTCACTTCAGGTACTCTTTATGGGCCTGATTCACAAAGCGGTGCAAAGTGTTTGCCCGCCTGTGAAAAGCCCTTTATCTCGCCTAAACTCAGTTTAGGCATGATAAAATGAAACTCGCGCGAAATTCCCGCGCGCAATCGCGCGGTGCAGTTCGCGCGATGCGCCCATTAAATCCTATGGGCGCTGCGCGCGGAGTTGCGTGGTTGCGCGCGCAAAACTTTGCGCGCGGGACTTTGCGCGCGATAAAGAGCTCAAAGCGGTGCTAACTCAGCAGTGCAAAGGTTATCATGCCTAAAGTATTTTAGGCGTGATAACTGAGTTATCACCGCTTTGTGAATCAGGCCCTATGACTTTAGGCAGCCATCGTTGCCACCCTATCAGATGCTAAGTCTATTTAGTTTGTTTCAATTGTTTATTATCTAGGTGCATGGACCAGCTGCTTTTCCCTCTATGTTCTACCAATTTAGTGTATCAAAACCCCCTCCCTAGCATAAAATACTATTCCACCTCAAGGTTGTAGCAAATTCTGCACCCTCCCTCTACTAGTTACAGGGTAAGGGTGTGCCACCAGCTGCTATCTCTTTTCTTCACCATTTGCCCAAGCACCTCCTTCCTACTAGGATGTATGAGGGTATGGCAAATGGAGGAAGGTGTGGTGCCACTCAGTAGGCTCCCACAGAATGCAGAAAGGCAGTATCTGCTAATGGAAGGAGACCAGGTGTTCAAGAATTCAAGTGTTTTTAAATAAATAAAACCTACAGTATGTTTACTGTCTGCATTTGAATAAGAAAGCTATAATAAATTAAAGAATACTGTGTACCTTTACAGGCAGTGTCATACTTTCCAAGCGTGACATGAATCCATGAGGTACTGTGACAATGCCAGTGAAATTTATAGAGAAAATCATTCTATGCAGATCATCCAGCTCGTCTAGTAACGGTCCAGTGCAGTCATCATCACATGCTAAAAAGCAGAACAAAATGTACAATCTTTCATAAGTGATGTACAAGCAGTACCAATTTTGCACTCCAGTGGTTACAGCCATTACCAAAACAAACTGCATTAACTACATGGCATATGACGCCATCATATTATTACCTGAGCAAAATACCCACAAGAATGTACATGCTAAGAGAGAGAGAGAGTGCAATGTCCAGAATGTAAGGTGTACATAAAAATTATGACTAAACAAAAAATAATTTATTCACACTGCATTTTTTTGACCAGCAATTTCTGTACTTTGTGACAATGTATATACGTGTGCACATAGCTCAGCCCTAAATAAATAGGCGCAAACAGATGCCTTTGTTTTTATCACAATGGAATGATTGTCATCAGTATGTAAAATCTGTGCATTGTGCATTAGGAACTGTCAATAAGTACTGAATCTTGTATTTATCATAAAGAGGAGTACTCTATATGGAGAAGTCCAATAAAGTAAATCAGATGCAGTGCGTATATCCAAGCTCAAGCAGACAAATCTGCATTAATTGCACATAGCTACTTACTGAACTGCTGAAAGTTAATTTATAGCAATTTTGAATTGTGTCCAGAAAAAGACTGTCATAAATCCATCAATTTCAGCATGGAGTTCATTACATTTGCTAAGGTGTAATGTGAATTAAAATCCATCATTAATATGGGTGACACAGTAGTGCCTCGCCCTCTCCTCTTACATCATTACAGTCTCAGCATTTACTCCTGGCCCGGAATCTATCTGCATGCATTTATTATCTGAGCCCCACTGCAAACTCAGGACCCTTTCCCACCAATGGTGGACAGGAGAACTCTGGAATACGTACACGCCACTCCGTCATCCCTATTTTTTATTTGTGTTAATTGTTAGGTTTGTTGTTTTTTCTCATCATGAGCCGAGAGAAAAATAAAAATGTTACATCTCTTTGCATGGAAACTGCACTAGAGAAGATAGCACGGGTGTGACGTGACTCTGTAATAATGAATCTTTCATACTTCATATAAACGGAAAAGACAAACATGAAAACACAAGAACCTTACATATGCACTGTTGCTCCAGAAGTATATGCCTGACTTCACATGTATCACAAAGGCGTCCAGTCACTCCAGGCTTACAGACGCACTGGCCGGTAACTCTGTCACAGTGATTGTGCAGCGAGCCACTTGGATTACAGTCACATAACTCACAGCTGCCAGAAGGCTCATTTGGATTGCCAAAATAGCCAAGTGAACACCTGAAGGATGAACAGAGGACGTCATGTTAGTTTTATTATAGTGCAGTGTTATGAGGTTCCATTGATGAATATGTAGGAGCAGCAATGCTCTGATGAGGAGTATATTGCTTGTACCTCCTGTAATCAAGATCCTACTGCTAGAAGGACAACTATCCAGGAAGTGGAGCCTGACTGGCTGATAATGCTTCCCTTTCCTTTGTCTAACACTTTCTTATATATGTGGAGTATTATAAACGTAAATGTAATGTATACATTTAATTTTTAAACCATACATAACTGGCTTAACCGATATTTTTTTGGATTGTCTGCAGTTCAGCTTAAATTATAGGCAAAAAAACAAAAAGCCATAAACATTAGAAGACAGTGTACTGTATTTTATTGGCACGATCTGACTGCTGTCAGTGCATGATAGTTCATTACAGGCTAATAAATGGTAACACTGAGCTTGCCTAAGTGTTGACAATATTTTATTATCCAGAGATATAGGACAACTGACCCATCCAACTGATGACAAGATAACGTTCATCTATTGCCTCTTGGACTTCCTCCTACTTCAAAGGATGGATTTTTTACCATTGCCCACTTTAGCACAATCTCTTCCTACTCTCTATGTGCTGGAGTATCACAGGGCTCAGTTGTTGGGCCAGCTCGTATCCAACCCACTGCACTGCACATACCTAAATCTATCTCTTGGATCCTGTTTTCTTGATTTAAAGACTGTTGTTCTAAACTGTACATCTTATCACCTCTCCATGGGCTTGATTCATGTGCAGTAGTGCACGCCTTACATAGCAGTGCTCGCTGCCATGTAAGAAGCGTGCCTTCCTTAGTTACAACCATTGCTTCCTTAGCAATGCGCATACCATTAACTGCGGGTGGCCCTGCTCCTGTACAATATCACTACCGTGATAGGTGGGTTGTAGCATCCCCCAAAAAACCTTTCCATTTCAGATAAGATAAGGACACTATGACCAGAAGGTAATTGCCCCAAGAGTTTATACAGTAATGTTATCTAGGTGATTTTTGCTGTGGGAGGGACTGTAACCTGTCAAATAAGCAGTGAATTAACAACGAGCTGAGTTAAAAAGAAAAAAAAAAAAGAAAAGGACAGAAGTGATGTCACTTTTGGTATCACGAAAAAAAAAAAAAAAACAGTAAAAATGGAAACCAGCAGAAATATACTTTTCTTTTGTTGCACAACCAACAAAGGATATGGTCCAAAGTTCTCCACAGCCTTGCTTCTGAATTCATCATTACACCAATTTCTAGACACTATTCGAAATACAACATGCACCCTGCTAATAATCATCTCCTCTCATCCACCCTAGTCACGTTGTCCCATTTCCTTAAAAGGGGCTTAGATACTTACACATTGCTGTGCAGATCTCACAAACATTGTGTGGTAATGTGTCTCAAGAACATACTGCTGCACACTCATCCTAATCAGTGTCATTACATGGCAACAGCATTGCAATGGAGAGGAATGTGCTGCGTGTTGCTGTAAAATGCACACCATCTATGTTATCTAGTGTGCAGTATTTATGACAGGTTTGTTATTATTATCACCAGGAACGTATGTTAGGTGCTACCTACTAACACTTGTCTGTAGAATCTGAGAGCACTAAGAATCTCACTAAGATATTGAACATATGCAAAATATGCAGATGCATGGCTTACTTTGTTATTAATTAAGTTGAATACTTTCTTCTGTTCTTAGTAGACACATACTTGGATCATCTTTAACTTACCGCTCACAGTACTGGCCCTCGTATCCAGGCAGACAGGCATCACAGCGGAAATCATTGATTCCTTCCAGCACACATGTTGGGCTAAAGCTAAGAGATAAAAAGTAATATATGTGAGAAATGGATTAATAATTTTGGTGTAACTGCAAAAGTCTGAAAATGTCTAAATTTATTTCAAGACAATTTTTAGATGCAGTTTACAGAAGCCCTAACAGAAATGAAATAGGATGCTTTATAGAACTTTCAGAAATAGAGGATTTTGTTTAAAGCTCTATTAGGAAAGGAAAAAATGCTTAAAGAGAAACTCCGACCAAGAATTGAACTTTATCCCAATCAGTAGCTGATACCCCCTTTTACATGAGAAATCTATTCCTTTTCACAAACAGACCATCAGGGGGCGCTGTATGGCTGATATTGTGGTGAAACCCCTCCCACAAAGAAATTCTGAGTATGTACTCTTGGCAGTTTCCTGTCTGTGAACCCTGTTTGCATTATGGGAAATAGCTGTTTACAGCTCTCTCCAACTGCCAAAACAGCAAGCAGCAGCTACATCACCTGTCAGCAGTAAAAATGTCACCGTGTGATAAATGTCTGAATGTAAATCAGGGATTTAAAATATTTTACAATGGGCAAACACTGACTTAATCATTTATACATAATTATTGTAAAAATGAAGCACTTTTTTTTACTACATTATTTTCACTGGCGTTCCTCTTTAAAGGGGGTTGTAACATCCAAAAATAACAAAAATGCCTTAAACAGTTAGTGCCCCAAATATATATGTAATTCCGTTTTTGTTTCTAATATAGGTACCGATATGTTCCCTAATTTTATTTGTTTTCTATGTGGTCTATGTGTATTTGCTGAACTGTGCAGTGCCAACAGGATTGTTTCAGTTAATATGGAGTTTCAGCCCACTTTAAAGCCCAATTCCAAGATGTTTTTGTTTTATTTTTAGCTACCATTGCAATGTATTGCTAATCTGTGTCTCCCTATGTGAACCTCCAGCCCAGAGTGGAATTTAAGAATTCTCACCTAGTGACAGAAATAATCAAAACATTATTTATAAAATGGGGAGGAGTTGGAATCCCCAACTAGTTCTTATTGCTGTTCCTCTTTACTGTACCAAAGTATACTTGGACTCATCTTGCTTACTTGTTTTTTAGCAGCTAAGCAGAAAGTTTGTATGTAAAAAAAAAAAACATATATACCTAATAACATTTTGCCTGTGGCCTCCACCCTAGGTCCACGCATAACAAAAAGTGTACATGTCAACATGCACATGTGGAAAAAGGGATACATGGCAGCACTCAGCAGAGCCATAGTGGACACCAACATTTAGATGAGTGGTGGTAGTGAGAAGCAGAGAAGGCTTGACTGAACACTTGCTAGTGATTACAGAGCGACTTCTGGCTTTCCAGGACTTACTTGTATATGCCATTGTGTTTGATATACGCAAGCTATATCACATTGCTGCATTATCCCACCGAGTATATAAATCTAGGTGGGGTGAACAGAAATACAAACATAGAATAGATATGTTTGAAGAGGGTGGGGCTTTTCATAGGGTCTCTGAAAGCATGCTTATAAACTGCAAACAGGTGTGTATGAGTTCTCACTCTCACACTGGGATAAACAGAGAGGCTGGCATAAACAGAAAATAGGGGTGTGATTCCAACAGGGACTATGTGAGGGAGTATGGAAACAGGGAGGATTGTAGCAGGTCATGTGACTGCACGTCTCGTCAAAAATATTACGGTAATCATTGTTTCCTTAAAGAGGAGCTGTTAGGTATAAGGTCTCAGAGAAAATAAACACATATATCAGTAGCTAAAGATTGGCTGTACTTACATTACATATGCATTTCACTGTCCACGTTTGGATTTCACAGAATTTGTATATAGTATATGCAGAGATAGATGCTCCTGACAGCTCATGGCAGGCTCCATGTTTTTCTGTCAAATGTGTCGTCATGTCCTGCCTGCTTCCTGATCACAGATAAGCTCGTACTTGAACAACACAGTGTGCAGTGAATATTAATGAGCCATGTGGCTAGGAACAATAGCTGACTCCTGCAGTGTACTCTGCCCGGAGATTTATCAGTGCTAAGCGCTGGACTGATTACAAGCTGCTGTAACGTCTCATTAGCAGCCGAGGGGAGGGCCCCAGAATGCTTTGCAGTATAGTATGCGGCTTGCGTCCTCTTGGGTTTTAACAGCCTTGCTGATAAGCACACATCAAAGGTAACTGAGATTTTTATCTTCACTAATGGCTTTTGGGCTTCCTTCTAAACTGTTTAACACAGGAGAATAGAGGTTTAAATTAGCTTCTGCAGCCTGACAGTGACTCTTTAAAATGTGCCTGGTTATCTTTTTACCCTACAGCCAGGTGATAAGCAGGGAAGTGCATTTGAAGAGCCTGGAAAGGGGCTTCAAGAAACATTGTGGTTTAATGAAGTATTAGCAAAGAGTTCTATAAGGCTTTGGATAGACATTTCTGGATGTGCCCTCTACATGTGTCTGACTAGCATGCTGGTACACAGATGTTCAGCTCATGTTACTGTGATGGACTTACCTGTTGGCGTTGCCTCTTGGGCAGGCACACAGTGAGCAGTCAGAAATTGATCCTGTCACCTTGCCATAGTGCCCTGAAGCACAAACATGGCAGTTGTGTCCAGCAGTATTATCTCTGCAACCCTGGTATATAAAAAAAGAAAGAAAAACAGATAATCAAAACTGTAATCACAGGTAACTGACATGTTTTCCATGGCCTCACATGCATTTTTATCATTTTTAACAGGAACCCTGAAAAAAGTAACTTCTCTCCACAAACAGTAGTGTTAGACTTTAGCTATCCAAATTTGCCCCCCAAGGCCCAAAGAATAGAAATGAATGGTGGTCAGATTTTGTGGATAAGGCCCCATACCCTGTCCTTGAAACAATCAATAAGTATCCAGGTCTGTTTAATGCCTCAGTGCTTTGTTGTGCAACCCAGGGTCAGGTGAGTGTGAATTTGAAAGACTGTCTCCCTTTAAAAACTAAAATATCAAAGCTATTCTCAGAAACTTTCTGCCATATACAGTGTTTAATATCATAGGGAAGCTGGCTGGTTCCATGGAGATAGAACTTAAAGAAATGGCTAGAGCTCTGATACTTATTTCTGCTGTAGGGTCTCACTCTGGACTCTGGCTTGTCAGTGACATGGTATTGGCCTGTGAGTCCTAAAATATTATTTATTAGTGAGTTTAAGTCTCTCCATTTGTGGTTCAAGTCTCACAATTTGTGGTTCAAATCCACCATTTGTGATTCAAGTCCTGTTTTCTGGTTCAAGTCCTGTTTTCTGGTTCAAGTCCTGTTTTCAGGTTTAAGTCCCATATTGGAATTAGTGATTTGTAGGTTCTAGTCCTATCTATGGTGTTTAGTAGGTTTGCGTCCCATCTGGGGTGTTGAAATTGCTGTTTTGGTGGGAGGGTGGAATGAATAGCATGGGACTCTGTCGTCAACCAATAAACTACTTGCTTATATACAGTATATGTTGCATGCTGCATTAATATTTCTGTGTTTTATGTTTGTTATAGAAATAGTGCATGCGTGTGTCTTTTCTGTTGGTTATATTGTCTGTGTATTGGTCTGTGGATAAGCAGATTTAGTATATGGTAAGCGTATGGGTTCTGAAAAACTTTCTTATCAGCTTTATATCCAGATGCTTTGTCGCTTTTAATCTACATGAAGTTCTGTGTCATGTTTCACTTAATCTATATATTCATTGTGCGTACTGTAAGCTGATAGAGCAATGTACTCATAGATTTGATGAGTCTTATCAGTTCAAAGGAGGGGTCAAACAAATTATTTTTTAGTATGTCGAATTTGAGTCTTGAGAAGAATCCACCTTTATTAACATCCTTTCAGTTATTTTTCCAAATTTTCAAGCTCAACTTGAACAACTTAAAGCGGTTCCGAACAACTTAAAGCGGAAACTAACTATAACAAGTAACTTGTCTATATATCTTATATAAAGTTTAGATAGTTTACACAACATATCTAGCTGCAAACAGCTTAAAAAATGTATGATTGTTTATTCCTGTGATACAATGAAGGCAGCCATGTTCTGTTTGTCACACTGTTACAGGCTGATGGCTGGAGATGCTATCAGCTTGCCTGTGTGTAAATTCAGTCCCCTCTCCTCCTCCCTCCTCCCCTCTGCCTCTGAAATTAATGGCTAGTAACCTCCTCCTCCTCCTGCCCAGACTAAGCTCCCATAAGCCCTTGCTACAGTGCCAAGGCACAAAAGAAGCTGTGGGTGAGGCTTCTTTAGTTAATAGGGAATTCGAGTAATAAAACAAAACAAAAAAAGTATTTGGCTTGAGGAATGCCCTATATGAAAGGAACACAATTATGCAATGAGTAAAAGTTTATTTCGGATCCTCTTTAACTGTAGCAATAAAAGCACATGAGTCATTGTTTAGCATCGATGCACTATTTCACAATAAAGCAGCTTTAGAATAACGTTTAGCCAGTAATGTGAACAAACACAGTGCAATTTAGTGGCAAGGTCATCAGATCATCAAGTTCATAACATCAAGAGAAGAAGAGGGGTTTGTGTTGCAATCAATATATTGTACTCACTAAAGTAGGCAATGACCTTTGTACAGCCAGGTTATATAGTAGTTCTGTTTCCTGCTTCTACTCCTAGATCATTTCCCTTTTCCCCATTTAGGGCTGTGTCTCTTGGTAAACCTATTCCCTCTTTAAGTTTCCAGTTCCAGTTGTAAATGAATGAGGTGAGCTGATGTTTGAAAAGTGCTGTCTTCCTGCAAGAGTCAGTACATGGGCAACTGAAGTATGCTCTGTAACCTACAATGGTCATGTGTGAGTATATACTGTGTGTGTTAATACTCCAGTCATAAGCTGCCACAGTCACTTTCTTAGGGTGACGCCCTACCTGTATGTTTTTGGAATGTGGCTGGAACCAAAGCACCCAAAGTAAACCCATGCAAACATGGGAAAACAAACCCCAAACAAATATTATTTAGACTGAAAAAAGGAGTCAGGGAACTCAAACTCTGCAATGCTAGAGTGCTGGTCAATACACTACCATGCGGCCCTTGTATGCTGATGATATTCAGCTCTATATCTATACTCCAGATTTGTCTTTTCCCGTCTTAGCCATGATTTTAAACTGCCCATCAGCCATATCTTCCTGGATGTGTAGAAGTTACCCAAACTTTCACATGAATAAGACTCGGCTCCTTTCCGCCTTCTCACTCCATTCCACAACCTAACATTTCTCTGTCTGTAGATAATTCAGTCATTTTATGTATCTTACACGTTTTCTACTGTGAAATTATACTGTACTCAAAACTCTTCTTTGTTCCTCATATCCATTACAAAGTTCTGCCATCTGTTCAACCACAATAAGTCCCTTCTTAACTTCTAGGACATAGTAACTCATATGCAATTAACTTTTTCTCCTGAGTTTTCTCCTAAGTGATATTATCAAACTTGTCAATGAAATGCCTTTTAAATTACCAGCAAGCAAGAAAATACTTAAAATTGTTTTGATGGTACTTTTCCACCTACTTTTTCAATTGCAAAAAGCTGAAAAGTTATTCTAAATAGAAGATGATAAATTATCTCTTGGTAGAAAAGGAGAAATAATGAATTGCATATGGGCCAATTGGTCCGATCCAATTCACTTTTCTCCTAAGTTTTCTCCTCTGAGATAATTTTCTATGTTCTGTTTAAAATAACTTTTGCACTTTGCAATTGAAAGAGTACCAAAACCTGGGTGAAAACGCATTGTCAAAATTGTTCTGAGTATTTTCTTGCTAGCTGGTGGATTAAAAGGCATTTTATTGGTAATGTGAAAATGGCACTCAATGGCCATCATTCAATTCACTTTTTCTCCTGCGTTTTCTCCCAGGAGATAACTTTTCAACTTTTTTTTGATAAGTTGCGAGAAAGCATTAATTGCATATGAGCCAAAAAGTCATGGTGCCTGCCATCATTTTCTCTCAGCTAGATTACTGGGAAAACTTAATCTCACTACTCATACAGTAATTCACCCCAGTGTACGTGGCAAAGGAAACATACCAGGCATTCTCCAGTGTCCGAGTCACAGGTCTCGCTGTGGTTACTGCACTTACACGGTACACATGGACCAATATAAGGCTGTGGTCCTTTCACACTGACTTCTGTCACTTTCTCTCTGTAGTAACCAGGGGCACATTCCTGAGAATAAAAAAGACAAACATTGCTATGTGAAATAGATCTCTTCCAAACATACACAGAGTCAAAAAGAATGGCTTGTAGCTCACCTGACATGAAAGGCCTGCATAACCTGAAGGACATTCACAAATCTCTATCAGATGCGCCACCTCGCGCCCAGCATGCATCTCTGCTGCTTCCACTGCAATGTCCATTGAGATATTTGAGATCCTGTGGATTAAAAAATATAAGCTAACAAGACACTCATAACTGATACACCATACAGACAATATGTACACGTGAAATTACAAATTAGGAGGACTTGAGAGCATCTTATTTATAAAAGCCAGAACACAAGTGCAACTCTTGTAAATAGCCACTTGTCATATTGTAAGTGTTATTTCCCCCACTGCAAGCTAGAGGATGAAAGCTGAAATCTTGCCAGTCACTTTACACAATAACCTTATAGACCATTTTTTTTCTCTTTCAAAAACAACATCATGGCTCCATTTTAATAGAAAATATAAAAATACGTAATAGATTTTTTTGCTAAATATACTCAAGGATGTTATGCTAAGAATACACCATACAATTTTCTGTTAGATTCTTCTGTTAGATTTTTCTGTAATGCTGGGCATACACGGTACGTTTTTGTCTGTGTAATCGAGCCTCGATTCCGGCGCGTCCCCGCTCATCCTCGCGGGCGCCCGGATCGATTCCCGCTCGTCCCCGCGGGAGCTTCTTATCTTCTTTTAGTTTTTTACCATTGTCCTGCCCGCGGTATCGAGCGGAGAATCGATCCGGCGGGTGATCAAACACGTCGGAAATTATCAATCGAGTCATCAGCGGCACGATTACACGGTACAAAACGTACCGTGTATTCCCAGCATTACATTTTCTCTTAGAATGCATAATTAGATTATTTTCTGTAGAGAATGGTCATTATCTCTGGTGCATTGTCTTCTGTTTATCTCCTGCTGAGTAGAACAATGCCTACTTGCTCAGCAGCTAGATGGTAAGATAGATAAATTTCCAACATGTTGAACTTTATCTATCTGGCAGATAAATCTAACAGAAAATTGCATGGTGTATTCCCAGCATTAGAATAGACACTTCTAAGCAGTGCTGGTGTGTGCTCAGGTCTTTATTCCAAAACACTTCACCATTTTGATTGTATCAAAATAACATATGATTTCAAGAGCTGAACTCATCTTGGAGGCTAGATAAGGTCTTAAAGTGGGCCTAAACCCTGCAACATGACTTTATTAAGGCCCATACACACGTCGGATTTGCGCGAACGACGGGTCGTTTGAACGTTCCGTCGTTCGCACGTTTCCGCATGAAATCCGGCGTGTGTACAGACTATCGTTCGGGAGATAAGACTGGTTACCAACGATCCGCCGGGCGGATCGCTGGTAACCAGTCTTATCTCCCGAACGATAGTCTGTACACACGCCGGATTTCATGCGGAAACGTGCGAACGATGGAACGTTCAAACGACCCGTCGTTCGCGCAAATCCGACGTGTGTATGGGCCTTTAGTCTCCAAATGCAAATCAGTGAAAATGAATTAGATAGACATCTGCTCTCAGCAATTACAACTTCACCTTTGCTGGAAAAAAGGTTTATAGTCCACCTAAGCTATGCTGAGACCCCAGAATACATTGCTTGAAGAGACTGAGTGTTCCAGCTCAGGGGACTCATGCTGTCACAGCGAGTTCTTACAAGAATTACTGTACTGAATGTTTTTGGTGGCACTTATGGAGACAGACACGACTGCTGGGGATGACGGTTGATGTTTACTTATTTCAATATTTATGTTTTCACAACTTCACAACTCACAGGAGGTTATTTACAGATGAGTAATACAGTATATCTTCTTGTTAATGAACACTGCAAGCCTTATAAGAGCACTATATGTATTAGATGTACATTTCTCCCTGGGTAAAATGCATTATGAATGACTTGCAATAAATGTTTTAAACCTAATGGTTTTGACCTCTTGCTGACAGGTTTTGGACTTATCCATCTCCTCATGGAGGACTTGAAGGGTTTTCTTTATTATCAAAAGCATCTACTGAAAAGCATCACTTAGTCCAACTGCCAGTATAGTATGCGAGTGAGAAGGCTGGCTGTCCGACATCTTTGTAGAGATCCTTGCCATGGAGTGCTTTTAAAAGAATAAAGGAAACCTTTAGGGTCCCCCAGGAGGAGATGCACTAGTCCACAACCTGTCAACTAACAGGTAAAGACCACCAGATTAAAAACATTTACTGTAAGTTACAGTAACATAGAAATCAAGTCATTTACAGTGCATTTGGCTCTAAAACAAATGTACTGTGTAACTTATATTTATGTATGCATATGTCATTTACATACAACCAGTGGCGGACACAGCCAGCAGTGGGCCCCTGTGCAAAATTGTAATTGTGGGCCCCCTATGACCTGCGGCGCGCCTAGCGCGCCGCGGCAAAATATGGGCGTGGCTACAACCTGCGGCGCGCGAAGCGCGCCGCGGCAAAAATTAGTGGACAGAACCTGCGGCGCATAGCGCCGCGGCAAAAAAATGGGCGTGGCAATGACCGGATGAGGGCGGAGCTAACTGTAACTTAAAGCGAACCCGGGGTGAGGGTTTATTTCCTTTTAAACAATACTAGTTGCCTGGCGGCCCTGCTGATCTATTTGGCTGCAGTAATAAACTGAATTACACCAGCAACAAGCATGCAGCTAATCTTCTCAGTTCTGACAATATTGTCAGAAACCCCTGACCTGCTGCATGCTTGTTCAGGGTCTATGGTTGAAAGAATAAGAGGCAGAGGACCAGCACGGCAGCCAGGCAACTGGTATCGGAGCAGTGCTTTTCAGCGCTGCTAGCTTTGGGCGCAGCCAGCGCCGCCATAGACTGTAATGGGAATCAGTCTATAGCGGCGCTCAGTGAGGAAGGTCGGCTCCGTCAGAAGACGGAGCCGAAGTTGTTTAAAAAACACAATAATTCGGCCTCCAGCAATCGCTGGAAGCCGAATTATTTCATTCCCCCACTATCCATGTCGGCCTGGAGGGGGAATAGTAATTAAAACGCCCCGGACTTGTGCAGAAGCAGGACCAGCCATTTAACAGCTGGATCCTGCGCCCAAGTCTACCAGCGCCGTATTCAAATGTACGCACTGGTATTGCTTAAAAGGAGAGAAATATGGCAGCCTCAATATTATTCTCACCTCAGGTTCCCTTGAAAAGTGCAACGCAAAGACAGTGGGCCCAAGTTTTGGTGACCCTTTCCCCAGAAAATTCACATAATTGTGCAGGTTTTCTCAAGAAAATACACATATATGCCCAGAAAATACGTGCAATCATGTCGGCAGATATGCCCAGAAAATACGTGCAATCATGTCGGCAGATATGCCCAGAAAATATGTGCAATCAAGTCGGCAGATATGCCCAGAAAATACGTGCAATCAAGTCGGCAGATATGCCCAGAAAATACGTGCAATCAAGTCGGCAGATATGCCCAGAAAATACGTGCAAACAAGTCGGCAGATATGCCCAGAAAATACGTGCAAACAAGTCGGCAGATATGCCCAGAAAATACATGCAATCAAGTCGGCAGATATGCCCAGAAAATACGTGCAAACAAGTCGGCAGATATGCCCAGAAAATACGTGCAATCATGTCGGCAGATATGCCCAGAAAATACATGCAATCATGTCGGCAGATTTGCGAAGAAAATACATGCAATCATGTGGCAGACCTGCCCAGAACATACACCTGCTAATATAAATAAAACAAAAACATTTACTCACCTGCAGCAGCAGACCTCCTGTCCCAGCCTCCATCCGGCGCGCAGCTCCCATGGGTGGTTGGGTGGATAGGTAGCCTAGTGGGTGGGTGAGTGGGTGGGTGGGTTGGTAGCCTGGTTGAGTGGGTGGGTGGGTGGGTAGGTAGCCTGGTGGGTGGGTGGGTAGGTAGCCGGGTGGGTAGGTAGCCTGGTGGGTGGGTGGGTAACTAGCCCGGTAGGTAGGTAGGTAGCCCGGTGGGTGGGTAGGTAGGTAGCCTGGTGGGTGCGTGGGTAGCCGGGTGGGTGGGTAGGTAGCCTGGTGGGTGGGCTGGTAACTAGCCCGGTAGGTAGCCGGGTGGGTGGTTAGGTAGGTAGCCGGGTGGGTGGTTAGGTAGGAAGCCTGGTGGGTGGGTAGCCGGGTGGGTGGGTAGGTAGGTAGCCGGGTGGGTGGTTAGGTAGGTAGCCGGGTGGGTAGGTAGGAAGCCTGGTGGGTGGGTAGGTAGCCGGGTGGGTAGGTAGGTAGCCGGGTGGGTAGGTAGGAAGCCTGGTGGGTGGGTAGGTAGCCTGGTGGGTGGGTAGGTAGGTAGCCTGGTGGGTGGGTAGGTAGCCTGGTGGGTAGGTAGGTAGCCGGGTGGGTAGGTAGGAAGCCTGGTGGGTGGGTAGGTAGCCTGGTGGGTGGGTAGGTAGGTAGCCTGGTGGGTGGGTAGGTAACCTGGTGGGTGGGTTGGTAACTAGCCCGGTAGGTAGCCGGGTGGGTGGTTAGGTAGGTAGCCAGGTGGGTGGTTAGGTAGGTAGCCGGGTGGGTGGTTAGGTAGGTAGCCGGGTAGCCGGGTGGGTGGGTAGGTAGCCTGGTGGGTGGGTTGGTAACTAGCCCGGTAGGTAGCCGGGTGGGTGGTTAGGTAGGTAGCCGGGTGGGTGGTTAGGTAGGTAGCCGGGTAGGTAGGTAGGTAGCCGGGTGGGTGGTTAGGTAGTTGAGTGGGTGGTTAGGTAGGAAGCCTGGTGGGTGGGTAGGTAGCCGGGTGGGTAGGTAGCCGGGTGGGTGGTTAGGTAGTTGGGTGGGTGGTTAGGTAGGAAGCCTGGTGGGTGGGTAGGTAGCCGGGTGGGTAGGTAGGTAGGAAGCCTGGTGGGTGGTTAGGTAGTCGGGTGGGTAGGTAGGTAGCCGGGTGGGTAGGTAGCCGGGTGGGTAGCTATCCGGGTGGGGGGCCCGACTCCTATCCTCCCTCCCTCCCTTCCTTCCTCACCTCGGGGGGCCCCCTCCCGATATGCGCGGCGGGAGAGTGAGCGGCAAATGCAGGAAGTCTTCAGGGCTCTCCAGGCATCCGCTAGAGGCCCAGCCGCTGAGTCTCCAATATGTCTCCAACTGGAGACATATTGGAGACCAAGCGGCTGGGCCTCTAGCGGATGCCTGGAGAGCCCTTCCTGCATTTGCCGCTCGCTCGCTCTCCCGCCGCGCATATCGGGAGGGGGCCCCCGAGGTGAGGGAGGGAGGGAGGATAGGAGTCGGGGGGCCCCCGGGAATAAAATAATAAAAAAAAAAAAAAATATTAAAAAAAAAAAAAAAAAAAAAGTACTTAATGCCATGGGCCCCTGAAGAAAACGGAACTTCAGGGGCCCTCGTGCGGCGGCACGGCCTGCACGGCCGTATGTCCGCCCCTGCATACAACAGTTTTTATCATTGTGCCCCTTTAAGCTGCTTTTACCATGGAAACCTAAATACAGAGTGTTTAGTCAAGAAGAATATTTTATATGTTGCCATATAACAACAAAATGAGAAATGATTGTAGCTATCCTCCTATTTCTAAAATAACTTCAGACTTTGTGCCTCCTTCCAACCAGGACTTTTGGCTCCACCACCCTCAAATTGGCAGTAATAAGTGCTCACTATTAAATTGAGCACAGTGGAACCTGATATAGGCATGGACTCACCTATCATTACTGGGACCTCTGTCTCTCTTGATCAGCACTCAAGCTTATTTTAGGCAAGGAAGAAGTGGTTACCAATATGCAGTGGTTGCTAAGCATTAGTAGCTGCAAAATTGCAATAAGTGCCAAGGTGCAGTGGGTGGCAAGATGCAAAGGTCCAGTTTGCTCTTTCTTGCAGTGGGTGCTGAGGTGCCAAAGTATAGTCTTTGTCAAGATGCTGTGGGTACTAAGGTCCAGTTTCTATTGGGTGTTTATTTGCAGTGGGTGCTAAGCAGTGTTGGGTGCTGTATGAGTGGCAGATGGTGATAAACAATAGTGGGTGACATGTGAGTGCTAATTGGTACAGGGAGCCATGTGAGTGCTGGGTACAGACCAAGAGTAAGTACTGGGTGCATGTAGGTGCAGTGTGCAGGACGTGAGTGAGTAGGGAGTGCCATGTGGGGTCTGAATGCATACCATTGGAGAGTAGTAGGCATCATACGAGTTCGACCATGGGTGGGTACTGGGTGCTATTTGGATGCCGGCCATGGAACGTTACTAGGTGCACATAACGGCTTGGGAATTTGGTGCTGAGTACTGTGCCATGTGGGTGTGAGTGTCGATTATGGGGGTATAGGGTGTCATGTGGGGCCTAGGTGTAAATACTGGGTGACGAGTGGGTACTGGGCATGAGTACATGTGCCATGGGGTTGATAGGTGCTGTCTATTGGGGTATTGGTTGTCATGTGTGTGCTAAATGCAGAAGCTGGGTGCCTTGTGGGTTCTGGGTGCTGGCACAGGGTGTCATGTGAGTTCTAGCTATGGGGTATCACGTATCATGTGTGGGTTGATTGCAGGTACTCAGTGGCTTGTGCGTTCTGGGTGCATGTGTCGGATGTCATGTGAGAGCATGATGTGGATACTGGGCGTCAAGTGGAGTCAGCTGAACATGTGGGTGCTGGGTGGAGGTACTGGGTATCATATGGGTGCAAATACTTGGTGCCATACCTGCACTGGGTGCTGGCTATGGCTGGGAATTGTGTGCCATGTGGGTTCTGAGTGCAGGTACTTCAAGTGTGGGTACAGGTTATGTGGGTGCAGATAGTGGGTGCCATAAGGAGGCTGTGTGCAGGTGTGAGTACTGGGTACGATGTCCGGGATGAGTGCAGGTACTGTGCCATTTGGGTGTGAGTACTGGGTGCCAGCTTTAGGGAGAAGGGATGCAGTCATATTGATATTTGATGCAAGTACTAAGTGCCATATAGAGGCTATATGTGAGTATTGGGCGCAATGTGTGTGTGTGTGTGTGTGTGTGTGTGTGTGTGTCTAGATTGGATATATTGTGGGTGCTTGGTGCAAGTACTGGGTGCTTGCTATAGTGGAGGTTACTGGCTGAGTGTATTGTGAGTGGTTGATATTGGTGGGATTGCTGTGGGTGCAGGGGGTGTAAGTTCACTGTAGGTGCTGCTATGTATGGTAGAGCTGCTGCTAGGGGAGGGAGAGGTCATTATGGATGCTGGGGGAACGGTAGGTCACTGTGGATGCTGAGGGAGGGAAAAGTCACTGTGGGTGCTGGGATAGGTAGAGGTTAGTGTGGGTGCTGGATGAAGGGAATGTCACTGTGGGTGCTAGGGGGGAGGTCACTGTGGGTGCTGGGGGAGGTCTCTGTGGGTGCTGAGGGAGGTTGAAGTCAGTGTGGGTGCTGGAGGAAGGGGAGGTCACTATGAGTGCTTGGGGGGAGAGGTCACTGTGGGTACCAGGGAGGTAGAGGTCAGTGTGTGTACTCGAGGAATGGGATGACACTGTGGGTGCTGGGGGAGGGAAAAGTCATTGTAGGTGCTGGGGAAAGGGAAGTTCACTGTGGGTTCTGGAGGGAGGGAGAGGTCACTGTGGTTGGTGAGGAAGGGAGAAGTCACTGTGGATGCTGGGTGTTGGGAGAAGTAACTGTGGGTGCTGGTGATGGGAGAGTTCACTGTAGTTGCTGCTTTTGGGATAGGAGGTACCTGTGTGTGCTGCTGGGGACATGAGGGGTGTCACTGGGGAAGGTAAAGGTCACTGTGAGTGCTAGGTGGAGGGAGAGGTCACTGTGGGTGCCAGGTGGAGGAAGAGGTCACTATGGGTGCTGGGGGAAGGAGAAGTCACAGTGGGTGTAGCTGTTAGGGAAACACCATTTTAGTTGCTCCCAAACAGCGGACGAAATGGCCACACGCATGTCCGGAGCCTCTTCATTCCAGTGCCCCAGGCAGGGGTGAAGCTTCCTGTGGGTGGGTGGAGCTTATCACAATCAGGGAGGGAGCTTAATTTGCATGGCCAAAGGCGCCTTTTAAATGACAATTTTTAAAAAAGGGGTTGTCTGGGCACCCAGAGCCCCCTCCCCCTGCACATGCCTGCCTGAATGTTAACTCTTTCAGGCAGAAAAATAAAAAAAAGGAACACAGCATAGTCATTTGTAAGGTTGGCACTGTACATACACATGTTTATCTCATGAGTTTATTTTCACCTCCGTATTCTTTTAAATAAGCTTTTTGTATAGCTTTAGAAGTGAACGTGCACATCAACCATCCTATTAAGAACATTGTGCTGAATGCTAACTTTACAATGAAGTTTATGTATATCAGACACCTTGTGCTCTGTTTGACTTTCCAGATGTTTTCTGTTAGTTCTAAGGATTTTGTTTGGTTGCTATATTTTACCACATAGTGTTGTGTGCACCAGATAAGACAAACTGCACAAATGATGTAAAAGACAGAACCATGTTTCTGCCTCTACAGTCAGAACACTTCTGGGCATACTGACCTGCTCTGTTGTAATCCATAACCATAAGAGGCTTTTATAAGTATGTAATCAACTTTGCTTAGTACAGACATGAAATCCATCCTTTTAACTGACTCATCGGACACAGAATTATGGTATTTCCAGTCATTCTGCAGCAACAAAACAGGGAAAAAGTAGATGGTTTAAAATGAACAAAAGTAAATTATTTAAAAAAAAAGCACATACACAAGAACACTTATTTTTTAAGTGCCCCTCCCCCCAATGTTTTCAGCTGTCCTCCTTGCTTAAGCTGGCCAAACACTGCTCGATGTGGTCAACAGATAGACTCTCTGCCCCGATCATTATCTTCTCAGGGAGATTGAATCCTTTCACACACTGTGAACAGATCTTCAATAGACTTCAGCATGAAGTCAGTTGAAAATCTGTGCACACTGCCTGCCGGGTCCTCAGATCTCAGTCACCCAAAGCTGTGCAGAGTGAAGGAGATCTCACTTGTCTGCTGACACTTTCTTTACCGGTAGTGTCTTTTCTCCACCACCAGTGCTTCTCCCTGTCTGTTCTCTACCGAGCCGCCTGTATCCTGTGACTAACCGCCACGGACAAAACACTACCAGCAACCTGGCCCGTAGTATTTGGCCTCTAGTTTTTGTGATGTGACACAAGTGCCCCCGGATAGAAGAGACAGAGAGGAGAGCCTGATGTTGGAGAGAAGACAACGTGCCAGGTGAGAGTGCTTTGCTGCATACGTCGCTCGTCGTGACATCAAACTCAGCCAATGTGCCTCCAACCCGCTGCCATTCGGACAAAATTATACATCTGGGGTGATCAACTGAATTCGATTTTAGCTGAAAATGGATCAATCACCAATTGTTTGTGCCATCAATTTCTAGCAGATTCAATCAAATGAGCACATTGGCCAGATATTGATAAAAAATCGACTGGTGAATGGCCACCTTTAGGGCCCGTTCAGATCACAAATGCGGATGGCCATGCGTGCGGAACGCGTGCGGAACGCAACGCGTACGAACGCATGGCCATCCGCGTTTGTGTGCGTTGCGTGGCTGATCCCATCACTGAAAAGTGAATGGGACAGCCACGCGTTTTAGCAAAATCTGCGTGCAGCATGCGTTCCCGGACCGCACAGGTTCGGAACGCATGCAGTGTGAACATCAGACATTGCACTCTATGCAATGTCTGATGTCGTGCGTATCGGCCACCTGCACGCGTTTCCAAAACGCGGCTGGAAACGCGTGCAGTGTGAACGGGCCCTTAGACTACTGAAGGAACATTATAGCTATGACTATGATGTGTATTAGATTGTGAGCTCCTCTGAAGGACAAATACCGGTAGTTGATAGTTACATGAGTTGTTGGTTAGGGTGGCATAAACAATAATAATTGCTATTTAATTAGGGCTACTGACCCACTCTACAAAACTATAAACAAAAAAGAAAAATTCTCTAGCAGAGATTTTTTTTTTTTTATGCATTGTGATTTAATTGGCTCCACAGAGGCAGACGGATGAGAATGGGTCTATGAATTATTGTGTAATCTTCTTTTAGTGCCAAATTTAGTCAGTCTGATCAATAAACTAGACAAAGATAGAAATTAAGAACACATTTGCAAGCCATGTTTAGAGAATTAGAAACTGTGATTACAAGCACACCATCATTTGTAATGGAATGGGCAAAATCATTCTCTGAAGGTGAAATCCATACATACCTCCCTGAAGTTTATTTGTATCTCAGTCCTCACTCCATTTGCTGGGTTAGATTTAGTCATGTAAATAACATATTTCCTCAGATGTCCACCTTTCATAATAATGTGAGGCTCAAAATCCGAAGGGCCAGACTCACTCTGTGCGTAATAGGTAACAACGTATTTTAACCTCCCGCCATAGGCCAGTGTCTGCAACCAAATAATAGCATATGCAAAGACAGATTGGTAAAGAATATAATTTTGTTCTATGAAGCTATGTGGTGTAGGGTTATACTCATGTGAAAAAATAAATAAGTAAATACAAATAATTGTGATGCAAATGGGTACAGAAACAAACAAACAAAAAAAGGAAATAATGTGTAAACTGAAATGTACTTTATAAAATTCTAAGAGATCACAGTTCATAATAACATTCAAATGTGTACTGAACCAATGGGGGAATTATATTCATCCTATTAAACCCAAGGTGAAAAAAATGAAAAAAAAAAAAAGATAATTACAACAAACAACAAAACATTTGTAAAGCTCTTTTCTCTCATAGGACCCAAAGCGCATAAGCTTGTCTCAGATCAGTACATAGTGATATCTTACAGGGGGAAAAGTAATGTAATCAAAAATCCCAGCCTAAACAGGTGGCTTTTCAGTTTTGATTTCAACATGTCCAGGGTTGGACACAGGTTTGAATATCTCCTTCTCCTGCTCTTGAGTTTTTTTTCTTCTTTCTGATGTCCCACTCGGAAGTGCATTGGATCAAATGGAGTGTGTAACAGGACCTGGTGACTCTTCCTATTGGCTAAAGTATGATGTTAAATCCAGAAGATCGTGTACCTTTCACAAGATTACTGTAGCTGGACCTAGTAGCAATATAAATCCTAAAATCTAAAAGAAGGTCCGCACTAAACAGGTTCAGGAACAATGGGCTTGATTCACAAAAGAGTGGTAACTGATAGCACGGCCATTTTTTGGTGCGAAACAATAACGTTTTTGTGCGCAAACGCGAATTTTTACGTACAAACAATATCGGTTTTGCGCAAAAAAAACGCGTTTTGAACGCGAAAATGTTCTTTACGTGCAAAACGCGAAAATTTGCGTGAAAATGGCCGTGCTATCAGTTAGCACTCTTTTGTGAATCAAGCCCAATGTGTTAATTGTTCCATATCACAAAGAACAGGCATCTGATGGTGTGACGCCTATTCTTTGTGATATGGAACAATAAACACATGGTTCCTGATCCTATCTTAATGCGAACCTTGTTTTGGACTTGTGTATTCCTATTGGCCATCTCATCGAGAGAAACCAGATGAAACTTGGTGTGGTACCTCTGTCTCCAGTGTGGGAGCTCATATGGATGAGTGACAAGATGTCTGCCGGTGACCTGTAACATGGGGAAAAGCAACCTGTAAACATTGCTAGTGCAGCAGCTCCCAAGTACAGCAAGTTACTATGGCGATTGTGAAACAGATGACATCACGAGAGGAAGTGATGTTGCCTCAGTATATATGAGATGGCACAGGGGGAGTGTGTTTACACCCTGAAGAAATGCCCACGGCATGAAACGCGTTGGTGGAGCCTATGTGCGTCTGTCGGGCACGTCCAGTCCGAGCTCAGTGGAGCCAAGTGAGCGGCACAGATGGCGTTGATGCTGTGGACCTGCTAAGACAGCTGAGTCAGCCATGCTGGGATGCCAGCCGGCTGCAAGTCTAAACTGTTCCGAGCTCTGTATATCACACAGCAACTGCCTAACACATGGGCCCCAACACCACTAGATGACCTGATCGCTGATCGTAAGGTGCAACATTGCCGGCAAAGATGCGGGTTAGATCAAATCTATGCTAATATACCAAGCTTGACAAATCCCTGCAATAGGTAGACTTTGGCTGTATTATGTCTGAGAATTGTGCTGACTGCACTGCTTACTATCACGCTTGCTTCGCAACTGCTTGAACCCTACAAATGAACTAGGACTTTTGTGTTATTACTAACACCAACTAGACCTATTAACATCTTTAAAGACTGGCTAGCTGCACCAATCTGAATCAGATAATAGGTTAGGTGATATGTTTGAAGTGACTGGGCATGTATGAATGACTTACTGGCTGGACAGGTACTGTATGCACTATAAGCAAACTCTGCAACATGTTTCCTGTTTTTAACTTTTTTATTTCCTATTTTGTTACAATACATTTTGATATCTATTCATATATTCACGTTATACCGTATATTCCTTACAGTTATAAGTTCTCAAGAACTGGTTGTGTATGTAACTGCAGGATAGTGTATATATATGTATATATGTGAGGAAAGTGATTAATGGTTCTACACTTTAGCTCATCTATTCACTTGCAGCATTTTGGATCACACAGTGATTGTTTGATCTGTGTAATTTATTGCATGGCTGTCTCCTTAAAGGTCCGTACTTACGCCGGACTGCAGGCAACGACGGGTCTGTCGTCACCTCCCGCTGGGCGGGTTTTCAGCACACAGTCCGGCGTGTGTACAGTCTGTTGGCGGACTGATTCGGCTGTTTCTGAGCGATCCGCCGGGCGGATCGCTCAGAAATAGCCGTATCAGTCTGCAGACAGACTGTACACACGCCGGACTGTCGCTAGAACGCCTGCCCTGCGGGAGGTGATGACGGACCCGTCGTTGCCTGCAGTCCGGCGTGTGTTCGGACCTTTAGTCTGAATGAGGTTTGCTAGTTAGTCGAACATTTTTACTTGTTTTACCGAATGCTCTAATCTTTGTGAATTGACATTAATTAAGGTATTTACAGCACAAGTAAGTTACCTAACTAGTTGAAATTTTTAGTTTCAATGAGGTAACAGCCTCAGTGAATTGGTGGCAAGATGTTCAGTAAAATCAGTGTTCTGCATTACCGAATGCCGTAAAGCTTTGTGAATTGAAGCCTTAGTGTCTTGAGTGAACTCTGTGTGTCCCAATACATTTATAACGAATGATTATGGTTCTAAAATCTAAAATAGAAATATGTGATTAAAAAAAATATGCCTTCCTCCTACCTTATCAGCCAGGAATTGTGCAGGTAATTTCCAGTAAAATGTATCAGACAAAAGGTTTTGGCGTACTACTGATGCATCTAGTAACATATCAACAGCCTCTGAGAATACGCCATTTGTAGTTCCATTCATGTCATTTGGAGAGACAACACGGAGTAGGAACTGATCTGGAATCAAGGTAATCTAAAATGCAAGAATGGAAAAGAAAGATTTACACAACCTCCCTTAAAACAAACACTTTTGGACCTATATAATAAAACAGTGAAAAGGTCAAGGTCAATGTGGAAAGTGCAATTACTGTGATTTAATGGGGCTTCGAGGCAAAATTATCCTGGGGGCTCCCCAGACCAGCCCTCCCCAATATTGGCATTGGAATTAACCCCCCGGGCCCCTGAGGCGGTGGCTGCCCCCTCCCCAAGTCTCCCTCCAACTTTATTTTTGTCCCTAGGGCCCCTGCAGAGTTTTCAGCAACATTGCAACATACCTGTCCTGGCAGGAGTGCTCCTCCATTAAGAGTGTTCTATTAAATGTGCCAGAGTGGCTGTGCAGCACTATTTAAAATGTTTTTTTTTTTTTAAATCATGTAGCTAGCCTAGCGCTAGCTACATGATAGCCGCTGTGCAGCGGCATTCCCCCACCCCTTCTGATCGCCTCCGGCGATCAGAGCAAACAGGAAATCCCGTTTAGAACGTGATTTCCTGTTTGGCTTCCCCCGTCGCCATGGCGACGATCGGGATGATGTCATCCACGTCATAGTGTCGGAGGGAGTCCCGATCCACCCCTTAGCGATGCCTGGCACTGATTGGCCAGGCTGCACAAGGGGTCTCAGGGGGGGGGCTGTTACGCGGCAGGTAACGGAGCATCGGCGGCGTTCAGCAGCGATCGGTACAAACACGCAGCTAGCAAAGTGCTAGCTGCGTGTTTGAAATAAAAAATTGTGAAAATCGCCCCCCCAGGGCCTGAGAAATCCAGTGCGCCGGTCATGGACGATCTGAGCTCGTCCATACCGCTAAGCTGGTTAATCCATGCACTTCCATCTTCATCCTCACAGAGGCGCCTCTCTGACCTGCCACATGTTATTACGTAATGACATGTGGCAGGCCACTGAGAAGAGGCGCCCCTGCGAGGATGAAGACAGGAGTGGACGGAGTAATGGAGCAATGTGCCTGCCCGGACAGGGAGCTATAGTCAGGACAGGTAAGTTGCAATGCTGCAGAGATGGCCTGGCAGTGCTCAGGGTCCACAGCAAAAAGCAAACTTTTACTGACATTTTCAATGATATCAACATAAAATAAACACAATTTGCCATGTTGAAGGTTTTGCAATGATTTCTGCAAAGTGGTACTTTGCAGCCTAATAGTTAACAGCACTTTAGTATGTCATTGTTTAAGTTCTATTTTGCAATTTAATGGTTGTTATAATCAGGTACTTTGGTGTTCTGATACAAGCATAAAATAAAAAAACAAGTGGATCTACACATGAGGTCAACACTCAGCGCTCATTAGCGGGAAAATGTGAATTATTCTTGTATTTTAATTTGCTTCTAACGAAGTAAATGTCGCAGCTATAGACTTACAGGAATGCGGACGTAATTGTCCATCTCTGTGCACAGATTGGAAACTCCAGAGCAGAAACATGGGGAACAACCAAGGGCATTGTCAGACCGCAAGGCAAAGGTGCCACCCTTACACTCATTGCAGTAACTTCCCACCACATTCTCCTGCAAAAGAAAACACACAGAAAGGAGAGACACTCCCAGTTAGAATTACCGGCAATTGGAAGCAAGGACAGTCTATACTTTACATAATCATACAGTGGCGTAACTACAATTTATGCCCCCCACCCAGCAAAACTTTAACGAGGCCCCCCAGTGTTCAAACTGGGGAGCCAGGCACCTCTGTGCTCTTCTACTGACCACATATGCTATTGCTCCGTTGTTACTGCCTGATGAAGCGGGATCAAGCCTGCGAAACACGTTGCATATTTGGAGTTCATAAATACAATATATTGACTGTCTTTACTACAGTCGTTGTGTGTCTACTTGGAGGAGGTAAGTCCACCACTACCTCCTCTATTTACCAAGAATTTGGTTTTTAAGCTCATTTAGCTTCCTTTTATCCTTTTGGCGCCTCTGTTCTCCTGCATAATATTGAGTCCACCCTGGGTGGAGGGTTGAACCCCCTTTTTCTCATCTACAGAGAGCGACTTCTTATTCCTGAGTGGGGTCAGGAAAATCTCCCCACCTGCCTTTACAGTGGTTGCCTAATGGTAACCCTGGTTTGTGAGTATTAATATTTACTCTATCTAGCAACCATTTACTAGTACATATTACACTATTGGGGCTCTTGGTGTTGCTTGTTATGGTCTGAAAGATGGCCCCCTTTTTTGGAGGAAGTAAAGTAGTTGGCGCCCCTTACAGCTATGTGCCCCCAGGGGCTGTTCCCCTGTAGTTATAGTCCTATAATCATACAAAGGTACATCAGACTAGCAGGCTGCTGTAATGACTCCATGAATCTGATAAATTGATGCGGTTTTTATATGAACAGGTGTGATTCAGACTGACAGTTTTTTTTTTTGCTATATACATCAGTATCAGAATCATTATTTCAACAAGCACGACTAGGTAGTGCCCGGAATTGGGCTTGGCACCTACAGGCTTCAAGTACAGGATAGGACACAGAATACATCGCAGAGAAAAACATACATTCACAAAAACATAACTCATCAATTGGCATAATTTGCGAAACCACGTAAAACCCACAAGGAGTTGAGCACCACTTTGTACAATGTGCCTCAGTGCAAGCATGATATTGTTTGACCTAAAATGGGGGGGGGGGGGGAGAGTAACACTGAGGGGGGTGGGGAGGAGTGCATGGAGAAAGTTCAGAAGGTTGACAGCTGAGAGGAAGAAGCTGTTCCTGTGTCTTGATAGATTGATATCTCCAACCTGAAGGTAATCGACTGAAGAAGTGGTGGCCTGGGTGTGAGGGATCGTTGGCAATCCTCAATGGAGGAGCGCAGCCTCAAGTAGTAGAGGAGGTACAGAGTGGGAAGTGGTTTCCCAATGATCCTCTCCGCTGATCTGATGACCCTCTGTAGTTCATGTCTGTTGCTGGCAGAGGAGCTGGCAAACCAGACCAGGATAGAAGAGCAGAGGACAGATTCAATTGTGGTGGAGTACAAGCTCGTCAGAAGTTTTTAGGCCATACCAAACTTCTTCAGTTGGTGGAGGAAGCCTTTACTGGGCTTTTTTCTGTGTGGAGGAGGTGTTGATCTTCTATCTCAGGTCATTAGAGATGGTTATTCCCAGAAGGCAGACACAGGGGACTCTTCCAACTTCTTTGCCATCAATACGGATTGGAGGTGGGGTGGAGGCATGTATCCAAAAATCAACAATCATCTCAACAGTTTTTGCGCGGTTTAGTATCAGCCCATTCTCCCTACACCAGTTGCAGATTCTCTTGACCTGGTGGCGGTATGCCTGCTCGTCTTTTTGACGATGAGGCAGACTATGGTGGTGTCGTCAGTGTATTTGATTACTTTAAGAGTCCACGGTGGATCTGCAGTTGTTTGTATATAGGGAGAACAAAGAAGGAAGTAGCCGGCACCATCCAATATAAATGCTCTTTTATTCTTCAATTCCCATAACAGCCATTATTGCTGGATATGGATATGGAATTGAAGAATAAAAGAGCATTTATATTGGATGGTGCCAGCTACTGCCGTATGAATGTGGACTGTCCAGGTGATCGTTGACGAGCTCCAGGCAGATGTTAATGGCGTCATTGGTGGACCTGTTGGTTCTGTACGCAAACTGGTGCGAGTCCAACAGGGCTTCTGTGGAAAATTTGAGGAAGGAAAGCACCATGCTTTCAAAAGCTTTCATGATGGTGGGCGTAAGCGACACGGGCCTGAAGTTGTTCAGGTCAAAGACTCCTTCCTTTTTGGAGACAGGGATGATGGTGAACCTCTTGAAGCAAGTGGGGACTTTGCCTGCCTGAAGGGACTTGATGTAGATGGAAGAGAGAATGGGAGCAGGCTGCCGAGCTGGTGGGGCCTGAGGCTTTCCTAGCATTAAATTCAATGATGTGTAGGCACTGCCAAACAATTGTTAAGTCCCAACAATTGCTTGGGAGCGCCTACACATCACTGAATTAAATTTTTTGTGGGTAAAATTATATGCGTAGGTGTGGCGAACACTTTACATAAGCAGTGATTCCGTTATCTGGCATTAAGCTTTAACAGATCAGATATTTCTGAACGCATCGTACAGAAAACCAGGCAGTATATGGAGAAGAAAATCAATGTGAAATGATTCTATGCTCAATTGGAATACCATTTTTTTTTTTTACTGAATTTTGTTGATCAGAATGTTGGATTTTACAATTGTATCTGAAGAGAGAAAGTGCCCTAATCGACCAGTTTATGAAAACAATCGATAATAAGCTTCCAATTACTTTTCATCTGGCAAATCTGATCGAATGATTGCAACTGAGGAAAATAGTGTACCTTTAATGGGCACCCTTTAACATGTAAGGCGGCTTAGACTGCAGCAGGGTGACTGTATTAACTTTAGCCGAATCTGGGCAGGTGTTTTGTGTGGAGCCCATAGCGGTGAGAAGGTGATTTATAAAGGGCTTAGTTGCTGGAACTGTCTCCCTACTATCCCTCTTTTTTGAGTGCTGTAGTACTTTTTACTTTTATATTGGTGTCCTGCACAAGGGTGGTCTGAGTTATTAAAATACTACTTGGAAGTTCCTGGCTGGGTAGGTTCTTTATGGTTAGGGCCGGTTCACACGGGCGGCAGGCAGCGTTGGGGCGGCCAGGAAGTTGCGTCGTCCTGTGACGTCTCGTTCGGTGGCGGCAGTACGGAGATCGTCGCCATCGGCGTTTCTCGTCCCCGCAGGGGGACATGTAGCCGCGCCGGCTAGCCGTCCCTGGACGTTGCATGCGACTTCTAGGGACGGCCGAAACGATGCGTTAAATCGGGATCAGAACGCCGCGTTTATGCAATCGACGGTAACCGCGCAATGCTAAACGCTCCTATTCACTTGAATGGGAGAGTTTAGCCGATGGGTCCCGAACGCTTGACGGTAGACGCCGACAAGCGTCCGTGTGAACCGGCCCTTAAAGTACGATTTCTGGAGTAAGGTTAGGTTTCCACAATTTTCACAATGAAAATTCGCATTTATCAAGCGAACTTTCGCATGAAATTGTATGTATCAAAAAAACCCTGACAGCCTGTTCTAAATTTTCCCATGCTGCATATGATTTTTCGCGTCCATATTCTTTACCAGAAAAAGGAACTTGTCATGCTGTTACTAGGCAGAACATGTAAATTAGGGCCACTGCGAAAATTCGCATTAAAAAGCATGTAAAATTATCATGCTTTTTTTTTCTTTCAGAAAAATCGCATATGATTTTACTGACCTGAAAACACAATGCTACAGTGGAAACGTAGCCTATTAAGTTTTAATACTTGGATTTGGATATAGAATAGGACATTCTTATATGCTTTATTGTATTATTGAATATAATGTGTTTGTCCAGTAAACATATTGCAGCTTCTTCATGCCTCCAGTTTTAATGAATTATTGAAACTTCTTTTGGTGTTTCTATTGGTGCTGAGTTTTAGTTTAGTGGTTACATTATGTTATACATAGCTGCACTGCCTACAAGCCCATGACCAAAATACACCACTAGATGGCAGTGTCTGTACAAAATAGAGAAAAACGACTGCTATAAACAATATTCAGCTGCATTACAAAGTTGGGCAATTGATGTGAATTGAAATGCAACTCATGCACCAAAAAATAAATCTAGTTTATTAGAAACGGATGTACTTAAGGGAAAAGTATATATTTAGTGTAGAAGTAAAACTATTAGGTTGTGTTGCTCAGTTACACAATACAGAAATATGTTTGCCTTGATAGGATCAGTATATGGTGAAAGGAATAGCCAGGGCATATTTACCTTACAAGCACAGCTACCAGTCTCCTCTTCACAGCTGCACATGTTCTGCCCCTCATCACACCAGGCAGACTGGGTTCCCTGCACATCGCAGTCACAGGCAATGCAGCTGGGGTATTTTCTATATCCAAAAAGACAGTTACTGCATGTCTGTCCAGCAAACTCCTTCCTACAAAAGCACTGGCCGGTGGTGAGGTCACACTGGAGACTAGAAGACCCCTCAGTACTACAGTTACATTCCTTAAAGGAGACATGAGAAAAATGTGTTACTATTTAAGCAGATTGGAAAGGCATTTTATTCACTCTTCATGATTTAACACACAGCAGCTATCTCAGTATAAAATAAGAGATGTGAATACGAATTTGAAGGAGAAACTGAGGGCATATTCACAGTGGGACTTTGCGGTTTAATGTGATGTTAAAGGAGTCATCGGGGGAAACTTAATGAAATAAGTGCTACTTACCGGGGGGCTTCCTCCAGCCCCAAGCTCCCAGCATGTCCCTCACTGCAGCTCTCCCTGCAGTTGTTCGCTGCAGTCAATCACCGCCACGTGGGCCGAAGTGGACTGCGCAGGCGTAGAACTACTGCGCCTGTGCAGTCCGCTCCGGCCCACGTGGCGGTGATTGACAGCGCCGCTCTCGCAGGCGCAGTACAGGCCAACCTAGATGTTGCCCTGACTTCATCGCCGGGGACCAGGACGGAGCTGCGGCGAACGGCTGCGGGGAGAGCTGCGGCGAGGGATATCCTGGGAGCTTGGGGCTGGAGGAAGCCCCCGGTAAGTAGCACTTATTTTCTTAAGTTTTTCCCTGATGACTCCTTTAAAGTCGCAACATGTCTGCTTTTAGAAGTAATGCACTGTAAGCAGTGAGTTACCACAACACAACATTGTGAACCGCCCATAGGATTATCATTGCAGTGCGGTAAGCTGTGTTATAAGACTTTATAACGCAGCTCCGCAACGTGGCACTGTGAATGCGACCTGAGTGAAACAGAATTTTTGTGCAGTGAAGGAGACAAAATTAACATGCTGCATGTCAGCTGATTCTAGGGAAGTGCACAGTAACTTATAATAACAACTGCAAGATGGACCTCCACCCACCTACTCCCTGCATTCCTGTGACTTTCCACCCCATCAACCTCAAAGAATACCAATAGGGGATGCAGAGGTCACAATGTCAGGTGCCCTTGCTCTCCCCACCCACCCATGAGGCAGAGCAGCAGGGAAGCACTTTACATTACCTGTGCTTGGCACCAGGACAGGTCCTCCTCACGTCTCTTCAGTGAGCTCATTACACGCCATGCAGCAAATCACTGCACAGCTCTCTATGCATGTCATCAAGAGCTGCATGGTGATAGGACGCATGGTGCGGCGATCCGCTACACTGAAGAGGATTGAAGAGGACATGTCTTGCCACCAGGAGCAGGTAATGTATTACGCTCCAGTGCTGTTCTGCATGTTTACCAAGAAGAGGATCCCTTAGCCCCTGGGCTCCTGTGCAATGACAGGGGTTGCGGGGACTATTACTACACCCCTACATTGATTGCACCTGCGGGATTACCGTCTACTGTTTAGTGGCTTCTCAAGGTGCAAGCATAAAAATTAATTAAAGGGCTAATCAGTTTAACTGCATACATTTCCGCACTGTACCTTAAAGGGGACCTGAACTCTTGCACAGGAGAGAAGAAAAATATAGAGAAATACACCCTGTATGTATATAGAGAGTTTACCCTATCTAATTCTCCCTCATCTGTGTCTAATCACTAGCTGTAATTTGATCTCTTCCCAGTGTCACAGGACTGCTATGGCAGAGATGGCAGATAAGCTCATTTGAAAGCACAGGATGTTAACAATATGTCTGCTTCCACGAATCAGGAAGTAGAAACAGTGCAGATTTATATCAGGATTTGTATCAGCTGTAACAAAGAAATGTTTTTCTTTAAAGGTTATTATGCTGATGCGTATCTTTTAAGCCGCATCTACACGCGTAGATGCGGCCGCGATGTTGCTTATCAATCGATAATAAGATCCGACAGGACGGATCTCCGTAATGCCGATTCCCTGCCCGCTCCCCGCGAGGGGACAATGGCAGGGAATCGAGCGGAAGATAAGCGGCACCGGCAGGGACGAGCGGGGAATCGAATCCAGCGCACGCGCGGCGAGCGGGTACGCGCGGGGACACGGAAGAGGCGATCCGGCGGCTAATCGAGCCGCCGGATCGCGGCTGCATCTACTCCTGTAGATGCGGCTTTAGAGCAGAGAGGACATTCTGGTCAGGTCCACTTTAAGTACAGGAGCGTGCGTCACTAGCCTCCGCCCCCTCCCGCCCCCACGTCAGCAGGAGTCACGGGGCAATTGTTACGCCCCTGTTTATGGCTGATCATTTTAAATGGCAGAAACTGAATCCAAAACATTATATAAGCAAGGGAAAACAGTATTGAAGGATTAATTGCAATAACTTAAAAAAGTTGAATATGCTTTTCTACAGCACATCTCCTGTAATGCTCAGAATGAAATACTGTATATCTTCTGCATGTCTCATTTCATACCAGGCATCCGAGCTCAGCATCATGGCCCCAATAGTTGGCATCACAGAATTCACACTTTGGGCCGTGTGTGTGCGGCGGGCAGATACACTCTCCAGTCTGCGAATTGCAGTTATTCTGCGTGTGCTCACAGTCGCAAGCTGAAGACAAACAACATATGGATCAGTCACATCAGCAGGAAAGAAGGTTATAAAGAAGAAATAGGTCTGTGGTTATTGTGCAGATCTAATCCAGCATCTATTCTGAGGACTGAAGTAATATTTCTGAGAACGCCTCTTATCAATTCAACAGAAGGTTGTGAAATCATACGAGTGCTCATTGATCTTTCTGTTACGCTTAAGATGTTTTTATTACACATCCCTAATATCATCAACCAGAACTCATAAAGCATCACCAAGAGATGCATTCCAGATACACAAAATAGAGAAGATAAATAAGATTCATATGAAAAATTATAAGCAGACATATTTAAAATATGACAGTAAATATTCAATGCTGCAGGCTGACATTTCCCTGTGTAACTTGCAGCCAACCAGTTAGCATGCAGGGCAATGACACATCATACATCACCTTTGCTGTGTTCTTTATTACCTTGTTCCTTTATCACTATGGTAATAAAATCACATGGCCTTTCTTAGAGGCAAAGATTATTAGTCCCGTTATTACACATTACCATAAGGAGATGGTACTGTTTAAAGGACACCCATCATGATACTAAAGTCTCCAGACACAGATCTAAAAACACTATCTGATGGCTTAGAAATCAGAGAGCTCAAATGTTACTTTTTTGTGTGAAAGAGCAGCTAAAAATCCCATCTTGAAATATTGATCATATGACGGCTCTGGTGTCTGGACTGCAGACTGGAATGGGGCTGGCACAGTCTGAACTTGTCTGAGAAGACTGCAGCCTATAGCACTGATAGTCAGTGGTGCAGGAAGTGACCACTGTCTTGGCTCCTTTCCACGTACTCCACAAGTGATTTATTTGGCATCAGCCACTCAGGAACATCTATAGAATTAATGAGTGAGTCTGTAGCTATGTGCCTACACAGATCTAGGGAAACATTTGTGCCTTAACCTCCTAAGCGTTACACCGCTCAGGAGGTTTTGTCAGATTGTGCCCCCAGGATTAATTAATTTGCTGCAATGGCTGCTAAACCTTTAGTTAGCACTAGACTAGCTAGTAAAAGTGTCCGACACCCCCAGATCCAGACAGTTTATACATTACCCAGCCTGGCTCCAGCGATCGGCACAGCCTCCCCTGACAGCTCCGGTCTTCACTATGGGGAGGATCACACATGACGTCATGACATCGCCGACATCATGACGTCAAGCGCAAACCCGATCCTCCCCATACAGAGACTGGAGCTGTGTGGGGAGGCTGCGCGATCGCTGGATCCAGGGGGGTAATGTATAAACAGGGGGATCGGGGGGTGCTGGACACCTGTACTAGCTAGCCTAGTGCTAGCTAAAGGTTTTGCAGCCATTACAGCAAATTAATTAATCCTGGGGGACTCCTGAGGACGGAGAGCGGTATGCCCGACACAGTGTCGGGCATACCGCTAAGGAGGTTAAAGTACACCTATGACGAAAAAGAAAAAAAAAGTAAAGTTAGATACTTACCTCAGTATAAGGGAGCCTCTGGATGATCCAGAGGCTTCTCCTATCCTCAGCCACACCACTGTTGCTCACTGAGACCCTCTTCTTCTTTAGTGCTGCACCCCCATCCACATAAAAACCCGGCTACACTGTGCAGGTGTAAGTACGGCCCACGTCTGTGCAGGTGTAAGCACGGAGGAAAACGTTGTGCATGAATGCCTCTGTGCTACTGGGCAGGCTCAAGCCATACTTGCAACTGCACTTGTACATGGACGGCAGCATGGAGGCATGAACATATTGGACAAGCCCTTGCTGAATATGTTCGGAGGGTCCCAGCACTGGAGCGGAGCGGTCAAGAATGATGGAGGAAGCCTCTAGAATATTCAAATCCTTCTCACTTCAGAGCTAATTACAGATGCAACCTTTTCCAATGAAACAGGCTCCAAAAATGTTCTGCCATCTAATGGATTTGGAGAAGTTGACTTCTGAATACCATATTAATATCTCCACTATTTATGTCTTTCTGAAAACAATTAATAATGTCTAGCTTACTAAGTCTAAGCATAAAAGTTTTTAAACCAGTTCCAAGTGTTTGGTAGCCTTGGGCAGATATGGTAATCCTGTAAGAGTAGACATTTCGTCTAAAATACATTTGTCAAAATAAATGTTGTTGCTGAGCACCAGGAGGCACTGCAGAGCCTCTGTAAAGCTGTTCCACTGCAATTCAGTATGCACAAAAGGTTTGATGCGGTTGTTGTGCATACTGCAAATGTATAATAATCTTGGAAATAACTGAGTTTTAACAGAAGGTATGGAATGCTGAAAAAATCAGCTGTGTGTCTTGTATGTGTTTGCTACACGTAACGTTCTTAAGAAATGGCAACATTCTCAGTGAATCCTCTGCACATTCAGTTTTCCAGTTTCACTATGCCAAATAGACTTCTGCCATAATAAGCACTATCACTAGGTTGTTAGCCAGGGCCGGGCTGAGGCATAGGCTGGAGAGGCTCCAGCCTCAGGGCGCAGTGTAGGAGGGGGCGCACAATTCATTCAGCTGTCATTCCTAATTGTGTTTGAAGCAGAAATAAATAAGAAAAGGGGATACATAGCAGTGACTGCAAGCCAGATAACTAGATATTAAGGTGTTGGGGAGGTTGTGGGCCCTGTGGCGCCTCTTAGTCTAATAGCAATCAGTGTAAGATGGCTGGGGTGGGAGGGGTGAAGGGGCGCACTTTGGTGTCTCAGCCTTGGGTGCTGGAGGACCTTGTCCCAGCTCTGTTGTTAGCTAGGTACCTTCTAAAGCCAAGCAGCTCTCTTCCTTTAGCCCAACAATTTAAACAGATGGAGCGGTTAAGGTGGCTAAAACCAAAGGTATTCTGGCTGCTTTTCACCAGTAATACTATTTAGGTTTATATAACTTGAGCGGCACTTACTTTGATAAGCTCGAAACAGCATTATAAATTCCGTTTTGAGGAAGCACTCATTCATACCTCCCAACTTCTTGAGGTGAGAAAGAGGGACACTTTAAGACACGCCTCTGCCACACCCCTAGTCACACTCACCACTAAAAATTCATAAGAAAAAGATGTAATTTTAGAATTCAAACCACGCTGGTCCTTTCTATCCTCACTAGTTTTTCCTCATATTAGCATTTAAAAATTATAAAAAAATCAATGTAAAGGATGGGAATAAAGTTTGGAGCCAACTAAACACGTTTGTTCAGCTGAAAAATACATATATTTACATAAATCTGAATATCAGTTCTGAAAGAGAGACAAATGAGGAAGAAAGCGGGACAGAGGGATTTGGTTCCCGAAGAGGGACTGTCCCTCTGAAAAAGGAACTGTTAGGAGCTATGCTTGCTCATTACCTACTCTTCGGGGGGAGCAATTGGAAGACTTGAACAGTCCTATTACAGAGCATGAGTTTCTTGCAACCCTGGGGTCCCCGCCTAATCATAAATACCCAGCACCATTCATTTTTATTATAGAATATTATAAGAAGCGCAAAGCTCTCTTGGCCCCCATGTTTGTGAGGGCTCATAATAGCATTTCAATCGATAACCACCACCTTGAGATTCTCTCCAAACATATATCTCTTTTGCCTCTTTCTTTAGGAGCTCTTTTTCTTTCTCAGGACCTTGCACAGTTGATAAGTTACTGCTCTAGGATATTTACCATTTATAGGATAGAAGTGATTTGGACTAGGGCAGCATAGCCCCTTAACCACTTGAGGACCCACCCTTTACCCCCCCTTAAGGACCAGCGCTGTTTGTTTGGATCTGTGCTGGGTGGGCTCTGCAGCCCCCAGCACAGATCCGCGGCCACACAGAGCGATCAGATCGCCCCCCTTTTTCCCCACTAGGGGGATGATGTGCAGGGGGGGTCTGATCGCTCCTACCTGCAGGCATGTTGCGGGGGGGGCACCTCAAAGCCCCCCTCCGCGGCGACATTCTCCCCCCTCCCTCTCCTACCTGCTCCCCCGGGAGATCTGGGCTGCACAGGACGCTATCCGTCCTGTGCAGCCAGTGACGGGACGTCCCCTGTCACATGGCGGCGATCCCCGGCCGCTGATTGGCCGGGGATCGCCGATCTACCTTACGGCGCTGCTCAGCGCCGTACAAATGTAAACAAAGCGGATTATTTCCGCTTGTGTTTACATTTAGCCTGCGAGCCGCCATCGGCGGCCCGCAGGCTATTCACGGAGCCCCCCGCCGTGAATTGACAGGAAGCAGCCGCTCGCACGAGCGGCTGCTTCCTGATTAATCAGCCTGCAGCTGGCGACGCAGTACTGCGTCGCTGGTCCTGCAGCTGCCACTTTGCCGACGCACGGTATAAGCGTGCGGTCGGCAAGTGGTTAAAGAGAACCAGTGGCAAAGCACCCTCATGTATTTTACCATATATATAAGTGGAAACATTAGAAAAAACACCTGCTTTGCGCTCGGTTTCATCCTTCACTGCTCAGGCTGCTTGTTACCAGCCTTGATAAAATCCCAGACTGAGCATTCAGTCTGGCTTTGCTCAGGAATCATTATAACTGAGTCTGTCTTCTCTGATGTCTTTTCAAGCCCAAGCCTGCCCCCTTCTGGCTCTGCTATAATGACTCAGCTATAATGATTCCTGAGCAAAGCCAGACTGAATGCTCAGTCAGGGATTTTATCAGGGTTGATAACGAGCAGGCTAAGCAGTGAAGGATGAAACAGAGAGTAGGGTAGGTGTTTCCTCTAATGTTCCTACTGATATATATGATGAAATACATGAGGGTGCTTCATCTCTGGTTCACTTTAAGGCCCTTTTCCACTTAAAAAGGCGGATTGCAGCCCTTTTGCGATCACAACACCACCGCTATTAACATGTAAGTTGCTGTGCTCTTTTTCCACTAGCGCGATCTCTTTTTTCCAACTCAATCGCCAATTTTTGTTGTGGCTGCACTTATATAAATCACAAATCGCGGCACGATCACAGTCACCTTACTTAGTGGAAAAAGGCCCCTAGGTCACGTTATTATGAATATGTGTTCTGTTTGCCTGCTGTTAATGACGGTCCTGTTTGTATCTGTACAATTGTCATTTTAAGATTGTCAATGTAAAGATTGTCATTGTAAAATTTATAAAATGTTTTTAATAAATATTTATGCACCTGCCTAATTTTATTTAAACAATTATTGCACACTTTCTGTAAATCCAATAAACTTCATTTCACTTCTCAAATATCACTGTGTGTGTGTCTCCACTGTCTCGTATATCATATACTTAACCGACATCTCAGTCACCAGACATTCGATAGTGATTATTTGTGATCTATTCAGACACCAGCCTGACATTTGTAAAGGCATAGCCTATTGTCTGCTGCGGCCATAAACACACATGCAAGCAACAACCTGCCATGATGGAACTTTGTGGCAAACTGCTTAGCTCCCAGGAGTTAGGTTGAGCCTCCTGACCCCCCCCCCCCCCCCCCCCCCACCCCAAACACACACACACACTTCCATAGTACAGTACATGCAGCTTGGCTGAGACCAGCAAGCATAGTCAAAGGAAGCAGGCAGGCCAAAACAACCACAAGCTATCCTTCTAGTCAGGAATAACCCAGTGTCTGTACAGTGCATAGGAATCAGTATTTTAACATGCTGCTGGATATGGAAGAATTCCTATTTACACACAGAGATATGGAAAGATAATCCGCACATGGTTACATGTGGTTGGGTTACATCCCATTAGCACATGCTCCAAAGAGGCTTAAATTACAGATACATGTAAACTGGGCATGGGGAATCAGGTTAACAACATTCAGCAGACGAAAACAGCATCAAAGCTCACTGACATTAGTTGTAACTACCTTGCTATATTGAGGCTGTCTGCTTCAGCACAGATAAGCTCTGACATTTTATTTATATTCTTTTGGTTAAGAAACAAGCAGTTTTGAGACGCTTCCTCGCGTAGCAAGGGAAAATTGCCACCAGACAAAAATGGCCAGGGAAAAAACAGTATTAATGAACTGGATATTCTCAGCATTGTGGATTAAACAATGTATAATGTATTTTTTAAAAAGTTAACTACATATACAGTAACAAGCACATCGTTATCCTGTATCTGGAAGCATTGTATCAGGGTCACCTAGCGCCTTGCCATTTATTCCAGTGATGACAGTCTATAGACCATTTATCATAAGACCTTTTCTACAAATGTTGTATGCCCCAGAATATGGCATATGTCTCTGATTATTGTTTGATGTTCAGGGTTATCTTAAAGGGAATCTAAATTGAAGCATATGGTGGCTTATTTATTTCCTTTTAAACAATACCAGTTGCCTGGCAGTTCTGATGAAGTTCTGGTGGCAGACTTGTCTGAAGAGCACATCTGAAGTATTAGAAGCAGATGATCAACAGGACAGACAGGCAAAGGGCGTTGTTTAAAAGAAAATAAATATGGCAGCCTCCTTATTCCTCTGACTTCAGGTGTGATTTACTGAGATTAATTCAAAAGAAGCATTCATACATAACTGAAGCTTCCTCCAGCCCGCTTCCGCCGGATTGCTCCCTTTCCGCCATCCTCCGCCTCCTGGATCCTTCGCATTCTTCCCAGGAACGCAGGCGCAGGCTGACTAGTAAACTGATATCGGACTGGATCCAATGCCTGTCCTGCAATTTATATTAGGGATGCAAGATTATGCATATTTTGAATGCAAATGTATGCAGTTTGACAATGGACCAGATTCCACCTTGTCAGGATCTGATTGGACTATTTTCAAGCTGCATAAATGTGCATCCAAAATCTGCAAAATCCTGCATCAACCCAGAATGATTCTATTTGCATTTCATGATTGCATATTACATTGCGTGTTCTCATGCAATAGTTCCAGTTTTGTAACTTACGTGTGCATCCACCATCATGGTATCCATAAAATCCATGGGCACAGATGTCGCATTTATCCCCTGCCACTCCATTAACACATGTGCAATGCCCAGCATCACTGCAGACTGCAGAGACTGAACCAGGCAGGCTACAGTTACAAGGAAGGCAGCCAAAGCCAGATGTCAAGCCATAGAACCCGGGCTGTAATGGAAAACATTGATGAAATGGAACACAGATCAGTGAAAAGTTATATGAAAACAAGGGAACATAAACATACCCACATCTAGCTGTAGACAGTATAAACACATAGCTATATCTCAAACCTAAACGGAATCATCACACCACCATTCTACTAAATACCTCATTCCACCCTAAACATATTTTTCAGTTTTAGCTATCCCTATTGAGATTCCTTCCCTCTGTCGCTTGTGACATCCATAACAGAGAAAAACATTGACAGCAATATTACAGCATGGTGGTTAGCACTCTTGCCTTGCAGTGCTGGAACCCAGTTCAAATCCCAGCCAGGGCGCTCTCTGCACAGAGCTTGTATGTTCTCCCAGTGTCTGTGTGGGTTTCCTCAGGGCATTCTGGTTTCCTCCCACATCCCAAAAACATACAGATAAGTTATTTGGTTTCAACCTAAATTGGCCCTAGAGTACAATACATACATAGACATATGGTAGGGATTAGATTGTGAACACCTCTGAGGGACAGTTAAGGGACAATAATATATACTCTGTACAGTGCTGCGGAAGATGCCTGTGCTATATAAAGACTAATAATAATTTCCAGACAGAGGCTGTATCTCTTTTGATATTATTGGCTGTGTCTCTGATGTCATTTCCAGCGCATCTCCTGTCCAATGAGGGCAACAGGAAGTAAGTGTCAAATATATTTTTTAAATATGACCTCCATTTCAACCTACCGGTAATTCCAATACACTATTATATTAATTTTCTGTCATTCCTTTAAGGAACAGCAGGACATAGATAAGCAAAGGGAGGGTTGACACAGAGTTCTGGTCGCGTACATCAAAAAAGGGCGTCGGGAAAAAAGGGCGCATGGTGTAAACGATAAACAGTATTATCGTTTATAGAAATATTGTGTAGAATTTCGTTTAGAAATAGTGTTTTAAGAATTTATAAATCACTAAATAATGTGTATGAGATCGGCAATTCAAAAAACGTTAATCTTCCCTGTTTGTAAACTGAAACTTATATTTACGTTTGTTAAAAACCCTCCCTGTACCTATCCCTAACCCCTAGACCCCCTGTTGGTGCCAAAACCTAAGACCCCCCAGTTGGTGCCTAAACCTAAGACCCCCCTGTTGGTGCCTAAACCTAAGACCCCCCTATTGGTACCTAAACCTAAGACCCCCCTGTTGGTGCCTGAACCTAAGACCCCACTGTTGGTGCCTAAACCTAAGACCCCCCTGTTGGTGCCTAAACCTAAGACCCCCCCAGTTGGTGCCTAAACCTAAGACCCCCCAGTTGGTGCCTAAACCTAAGACCCCCCTGTTGGTGCCTAAACCTAAGACCCCCCAGTTGGTGCCTAAACCTAAGACCCCCCTGTTGGTGCCTAAACCTAAGACCCCCCTGGTGGTGCCTAAACCTAAGACCCCATATGGATAATAATGTTTTACAGACATTAATAAATAAAAAATGTAAATAATTTTTTGGGGTGGATAATAATGTTTTAGAAATGTTTTTGAAATAGTGATTTAGTATCTTTATAAACGTTATTCGTCACGGGCTTATTTTGTAAAGTTAAATCATCACAAACATAGTTATAAATCCTTAAAAATCTCCGGGCGCCGTTTGTTAAAACGTTAATAATCTCCACGCCTTTGTTAAAACGTTAATAATCTCCAGCTCCTTTTTTTCCCTGTTCGGCGCCCCTTTAAACGATATTTATAATGGGAGTGAATGGGGCGCCCTTTTTGTCCACTTGTCTCATGCGCCCAAATCTGCTGCTTCGATTCTGGTCCAGTTCTACTGCACTTCACAGTACTGTCCATCCAAAACTGAGAACTAATTACAAGAGGAAAGTAAAGTGAACTCACCGTGCTGATAACCTCAGTTTACGCAGATGGCGGTTATACCCATCACCAGTTTGAGAATTCTAGCTACTGATAGGTCCAAGCTACTGGACAAAAAACAGTCAGCAGTCTGAGAAGTACATCAACAGTATATATGCTGCTGCGCCGCCACCACTGATAGGAATCAAGGACTTAATTTAAAGGAAATGCCACTTTGTGCTGCTTCTCATTACACCCAGTTAGTTCCCTGTTAGAAAGCTGGCTAAAGCGCAGTCAATGATCATGCAACCTAAAGCAAATCATTATTTTACACACTCAGACTGACAGCCAGTAAAGTTCATATCATACACAGGCTCAAATACTTTAACACATGGTGGGCCTTTATCATCATTGTTTCGCATTTATACAGCGTCATCATCTTCTGTAGTGCTTTACAGCGTATACATAGTCTTGTCACTAACTGTCTCTCAAAGGAGCTCACAATCCAATCCCTACCATAGTCATATGTCTATTGTTGTCTAGGGCTAATTAACTTATCTGTATGTTTTTAGGATGTGGGAGGAAACCAGAGCGCCCAGAAGAAAACCCATGCAGAATCAGGGAGAACATACAAACTCCTTACAGATGTCGCCCTGACAGGGATTGGAACCAGGGATCCAGTGCTGCAGAGCGAGAGTGCTAACCAATATGCCAACGTGTTGCCCTTGAAAGGAGATGCTAAAAACATCATTTTGTGAAAACATTGGAGAACAAAAGGTTATTCTTCTCTGCACCTACATTAATTTTATGTATCCTTGGGCATACATTATTTATTTCCTGTTTCGCTGCTTCACAACTCTCAATATATCCTGACAGATCCCCAATGATTCCCAACCATGAATTATCCATACTTAGATATAAAGTAAAAAAAAAGGGGGAGAAAGCAAGCATGTATTACAGCAGAGTGGCATCAACTAAATTATATAGTTTATATGGCGCCAGTATCTTCCGTGGCGCTGTACAATAGCATACAGGGTATAATAGTACAAAGGGCTTGATTCACAAAAGAGTGCTAACTGATAGCACGGCCGTTTTCGTGCGAATTTTCACGGTTTGCGCGATTGCAAAAATTTTCACTCGCAAATGCGAATTTTTGCTGGCAAATTCACATTTGCGCGCGAAACCGTTATGTTGCGCGTGAAAATTCGTGATCGCGTGAAAAGCGAAAATTCACACGAAAACACCCGTGCTATCAGTTAGCACTCTTGTGAATCAAGCCCAAAGTATACAACAGTTGATATAAGACAAGAGTATAACAGCTAAAGCAGCAACAAATTAACTACATATTTTACAGGGGTGGGAGGTATGAACACACATTACACAGCATTGTGAGACAAAATGGGGAAGAGAGCCCTGGCCAAAAGGCCTTACAGTCTAAGCGTTTAAGGTTTAGGACAATAGGCAGAAGCATATCTAAAGGGGTGCAGGCATGGCTCATGCCATGGGCACCATGGCTGCCTCTGTGCTGCGCCCCCATGCCTGCCCCTGGGCTGCTCCCTCATCCCTACCCCTGTGCTTCGCCCCCATGCCTTCACCTGTGCTGCCCCCCATACCTGCCCCGGTGCCTCCCCATCACTCAAACCTCAGAACAAATTGATTCCGTTATCTGGGGAACATGTATGTAGGGCGCACTTGGATTCGTTTTAGAAAAGAGGACAAAGAGGGAATAAGAAGAGATATTTCTGAAAAAAAGAAGTAACTTCAGCATTATCTCGTGCCCAAACACAAAGGCAACCATAACATGTATGCGAGAAGGGATGCTGTTCTTAGAGGGGAAGGGGGCTCTGACCGGGGTGGGGGGGCGCAATTTCAGTGTTTGCCATAGGCTCTAGGTTACCCAGATACGCCCCTGACAAAGGGAAGCTGTGTATGGAGTGGTAGAAAAGGTGGTTAGTGGGCAGTGTCCTAGGTAACAGAGTATGCTTGCCTGAAGAGGTGAGTTTTCAGATTGCACCTAAAAATAGTAAGTGTGGGTGAGTGGCGGATGTGTTGAGGGAGAGTGTTCCAGAGGAGGGGAGAGGTTCGAGGGAAGTCTGGTAAGCGGGAGTGGGAAGACGTGATCAGGGAAGAAGACAGAAGGATATCGTTAGCAGAGCGGAGATTGCGTGTAGCATGGTATCTGGAAATAAGTTGATCAAGACAGGACCGTGGTTAAGTAGCACTCTGCCTTTGCCATGCTCAAGTCCCAGGTTCAAGCATCAAGCAGGACAGTTTATGGTAAAATGGGGCAAAAATGAATGTGGGGCAGCTTACCTTTTCATTATGTACTGACAGTAAATTTGCGACAGTCCCTTGTGGCAACCCTAAGGAGCTTTAGGCCCTTAGCAATCACCCAGTTTAACTCCCTGAAAGCACTAGCCCTGCCTTCACACCAGGGCCCATATCCAAATCACTTTTTCTCCTTAGTTTTCTCCAAGTTGTTATTTTTACACCTTGCCAATAAAATGCTTTTTAAACCACCGCGAAGCAAGAATAATTTTGGCAGTACTTTTCCACCTACTTTTGCAATTGCAACGCTATTTTAAACAGAAGATTACAAATTATCTCCCAGGAGAAAACTTAGGTGAAAAATGAATTGCATATGGGCCCATGTGTGCAATGGCTTGCAGCAGAGCTGAGGGGCACCTCCACAAAAGTAACTCAGCTGTTCCACTTAATGGTGAACATCAAGCCAAAACCAATTTCTTTTTAACTTTAGGTGGAGTGGAGATGGTCAAGTTCTTGCTGCTGTCTGCCAGAGACTGTACAGGAAGTTAGATGAAATCTCCTCATAGGAAAGGGAAATTGCATCTCTAGCAGTCATCGAGATCCATACCATAATCTGCCCCAGTGACAGCCATAACATTCTGTCATTAAAGTACCCCTGAAGTGAAAGGGATAATAAAGCTGCCATATTTATTTCCTTTTGCACAATACCAGTTGCCTGGCAGTCCTGCTAATGTCTTTGACTACAGTGGTATCTGGATCACACACCAGAAACAAGCATGCAGCTAATCCAGTCAGACTTCAGTCAAACACCTGATTTGCATGCTTCTTTAGGGTCTATGGTTAAAAGTATTAGAGGCAGAGGATCAGCAGAACAGCCAGGCAATCTGCATTGTTTAAAGGGAACCCATGGTGAGAGGGATATGGAGGCTGTCATATTATTTCCTTTTAAACAATACCAGTTGCTTGGCAGTAGAGATGGCCCGAACCGTTCGCCGGGCGAACATCTCTGGGCCTTCCACTACTTCCGGGTCGCTATGACCCGGAGTAGTACGCCTGCGCTGCCCGGCGGAGCATGACATCACGCACATGCGCAGAAAGTGCCCGGCAACAGGAGCGCGATCTAGGACGCGCTCTGCCGGGCAGCGCAGGCGTAATACTCCGGGTCATAGCGACCCGGAAGTAGTAGAAGCCCCAGTGATGCAGAGATGTTCGCCGGCGAACGGTTCGGGAACATCTCTGCTTGGCAGTCCTCCTGAACTTGTGTCTCTAATACTTTTACCCATAAATTCTAAACAAGCATGCAGCAGATCAGGTATTCTGACTCACATGACTCAGGTTTTACTGGATTAGCCATATGCTTGTTCCAGGGTTTTGACTCAGACGTTACTTATGCCAGAAGATGAACAGGGCTGCCAGGCAACTGGCATTGTGTACAAGGTAATAAATATGACAGCCTTCATATCCCTCTCACCTCGGGTTACCTTTAAAAGTGTTATCTCACTGTTAATTGTCAAAGAGCCAGGGAGTGAGGCAAAATGTGTCCAATACAATATCAACAAAAAGAAAATAGCAGTTTTAGGGCTCAGACACACTATAAGTGCTTTTCTGAGCGCTTTTTGGCCTCCCATTGACTTACATTAAAATTAGGGTAAATTCGTGATAAAATCGTGCATTTAAATCGCGATCTTACCGCAATTTTAATGTAAGTGTATTGGGAGCATTTTTTTAAAAAAGCTCTCCGAAAGTTTTGGAGGCCAAAAAAGTGCTCAGAAAAGTGCTTATAGCGTGTCTGAGCCCATAATTCTTCAATCCCAACATAAAATCACTTTGATTTGAAATCCTCTTTAACTCTCTGCAGTATGGTGTTACTCCTTACCTCACACTGGTCACATTTTCTTCCCAATACATGTGGTTTACAGTCACACAAGCCAGTGTCATGATGACAAACTGAAGATATGGAACTCTGCGGGTGGCACTCACAGGCTGAAAAAATGACATAAATTATTATTACAAATAATACAATTACTGCTGTGCTGATAATGCTTCACTTCAGTAACATGCCCCCAACTACCTTGAACTTACAGCACTAAACATGAGTGTTCACTGCTTAAAGAGAACCCGAGGTGGGTTTGAAGAATATTATCTGCATACAGAGGCTGGATCTGCCTATACAGCCCAGCCTCTGTTGCTATCCCAAACCCCCCTAAGGTCCCCCTGCACTCTGCAATCCCTCATAAATCACAGCCACGCTGCTGACAAACAGCTTGTCAGAGCTGGCTGTGTTTATCTCTATAGTGTCAGTCTGCTGCTCTCCCCGCCACCTGCAGAATTCCAGTCCCCGCCTGCATCCCTTCCCTCCCTGCTGATTGGAGGGAAGGGACAGGAGCAGGGACCGGAGCTATGCAGGAGGCGGGGGAGCAGCTGAGACTGACACTACAGATGTAAACACAGCCTCACAGCACGGCTATGATTTATGAGGGATTGCAGATTGCAGGGGGACCTTAGTGGGGTTTGGGATAGCAACAGAGGCTGGGCTGTATAGGCAGATAAAGCCTCTGTATGCAGATAACATTCTTTAAACACACCTCGGGTTCTCTTTAAAGAGGAACTGTCACGAACATCTTAAAATTTAAAACACATACAAATAAGAAGTACATTTCACCCAGAGTAAAATGAGCCATAAATTACCTTTCTCCTATGTTTCTGTCACTTACAATAAGAAGTAGAAATCTGTCATTACCGACAGATTTTGGACTAGTCCATCTTCTCTTAAGGGGGTTCTCAGGGTTTTCTTTATTTTTAAAAGCACTTAGTGAATGGCAGTTGCTCCGTCCAACTGAAAAAAAATACAGGGCGGGCCATTTATATGGATACAGGCTTCCAGTATCCATAGTATCCGATGGTAACCACCCATCTTGAAAAGTTTCCCCCCTCACATATACTAATGTGCCACAAACAGGAAGTTAATATCACCAACCATTCCCATTTTATTAAGTTGTATCCATATAAATGGCTCACCCTGTAGTGTACAGCGAGCAGGGAGGCTGGCCAGCATCTTTGTATAAATCTTTTTCAGGGAATGTCCTTATAAAATAAAGGCCATGCTGAGAATCCCCTTTGGAGAGATGGACTAGCCCAAAACCTGTCGGTAATGTCAGATTTCTACTACCGTGTTTCCCCGAAAATAAGACACTGTCTTATATTAATTTTTGCTCTAAAATATGTGCTAGGGCTTATTTTCAGAGGATGTCTTATTTTTGGGCAAACACTGGTAGTTTTCCTATACAAAATGTACATACTGTATGTGCAACATACACAGAGCTTGTGGTTTGCAGATATTGGCTCTCAATTACAAGAAATTAATTCTGCTGATCATGTAATTAAGAGTCTATTTCTTGCAGACACAGAACTCTGTCAGGCTCCCCATAGCTATAATAGTTAAAGTTCAAGTGCGGAGGTGGCACACCTTACCCAAGATGTGGGTGCTATGGCCTGTGGATACTGAGCCCCAGCATCCAGACTTCAACAATACGGTAAAAGAGTCCAGGTCAGCACACCTTTTTCAAGCAAACTTTGCACTTTCTGAAGAAGGGGACCCGCCGTGGCCCCGAAACAATTGTCAAGTTTTCACGTGCTTATGGAGCAATAAATTGAGAAAATTCTTTTCTTGAAAAAGGTGTGCTGACCTGGACTCTTTTACCATAGCTATAATAGGATAAGCTGTGTGTCCTGGGAAGAGGTGAAGTGCTGCTGATTCTTATCACCACAGATCAGAAGGGCTGGCTCCAACAAAAACACAAATTGCCTGACACATACATAGGACTGTGTAGAACTCACAATTATACTGCTGCTCTCCTGCATCCAGGCTTTGTATTGAGCGTGACTTGCTGGTGTCATGTGGGCTGCTGCCTAGCTAGGGCTTAAATTCGGAGGATGTCTTACATCTCAAGCATTCTTGAAATTCCTGCTAGGTTTTATTCTCAGGGGATGTCTTACTTTAGGGGAAACACGGTACCTACTGTAAAGGTCCATACTCATGGGGGACGGCCGTCGCCGCAACCGCGTGGCACGCGCATGTTGCGGCGACAGTTCGCCCGTGTGTATGACGCGCGCGCCCCGAACCGTCGCCTGTCGGAGCTGTCGCCAGGCGATTGACATGTTCAATCGCCGGCTACAGCCGTCGCCGCAACCTCGCCGGAACTGTCGCTAGTCCCGCATGTGTATGCGGGCTAGCGACAGCTACCCACACACAGCACACGGAGCTTCCGGCGGGGGGGAGGAACCTCGGCGACAACTTCCGCCGCATCGTTAATCCCTTTGCTGCCGTGTGGATGCAGAGGGACTTGGCGACGAGCTGTCGCCGAACTGTCGCGCACACGCTCCCGTGTGCAGCGACAGCTACAATTGTCCCCCCGTGAGTACTTAGCTTTAGTGACTGCAAAATAGGAGAGAAGTAATTTATGGCTCATTTTACTCTGGGAGAAATGTATTTCTTATTTGTATGTGTTTTAAATTTCAAGATTTTCGCGACAGTTCCTCTTTAAAGACTGAATGTAATGAAGCCTATTAGGTCAGACAGGCCTGGGTGTTTGTGGCCCTGAAACTGGCATGTACTCTCTTGGCTATTGTGTGTCAACTGTTCATTGACCAAGTCACTCTATTTAGGGGTGTCAGGCTGGTTTCACAGTGGGATGTTAAAGTCCCACGATACAGCAGCCAGTAACGCAGCCTAACTCACAGCAATGTAAAATCAATGTGCTTGTTCACAGTGCACATGTTGCGTTACATTGTAACGCAGCAGGTTTAAACAAAGTGCTGCATGCTGTACGTTATACTGGGCTAAGCCACGTTAGACTGTTTGCACATGCTCAGTAATGCTGGAGGAGGAGGTCTCCCCTCCTCCTACGCGGCCAGCCACATGGCTAATTAATATACACTGCACTGTGGAGACTTGTGGTGGGACTGTAGTGTTGTTTTTTTTGTGAGTCGAATCATCCGGATCATCACAATGAAAGATTCGGTTCACAGTGGATGTCTGTCTGAAAGAAACAGGAACATACAGAATGTACAGTGCAGGGAAAGTCCTGTCCTGCTAATCCTTTCCCTCAGTCTGCTTCCCTAGTAAAATGATTCAAATGATTCGGTTCAAAGATTCGGATCTGTTCAATTATCCGATTCAAATGATCCGAATCCTTAAAAAGATCGGACTTCCTATCACTAACCTGGAGTGGCTGCTTTGAGAGCTGCATAACGCAGCTCAATCTGACGTCCAACTTCAACACCACCATGCGTTGCGTTAGGGGCACGTTATGCGACCATAACGTCCCCTAAAACGCAACGTCTTGGTGGGAAAGTAGCCTCAAACTCAATTAAAAAAGTGGGCCGAAATTGAACACTCCGACCAATTTACAGCCCAACTTCAACGTCTTGTGGCCACCTCCCTCCCCTATAAAGTGTCTAATGGCCTCCCCTCCCGCCTCTATACTGTTGTCTTGTAGTAGTATTGCCCCCCCCTCCCTATACAGTTCCCTGGTGTCTAGTGGCTGCCCTCCCCTATACAGTTTCCTGCTGTCTAATGCCCCCTCACCACCTCTACAATTCCCTGATGACTAGTGCTTTCACCATCCCTCACCCATATGGCTTCCCTGGTGATCTAGGGTTTTTCCTCCAATATAGCGTCCCTGGTGGTTTAAAGTGTGCCAAACATAATGTAAAGTAGAGAAGTCACTTGGGGGCCAGATTTGGCCCACGGGCAGGCGTCTGACATGACATGCATGCTCTAGGTCAACAAATTAATAATACAAAAAAAAATTAAAAGCTTTGTGATTATATCCCCAAAACTAATACAGGTTTTGTCTGTATCTCGGTTTCCCTGCAAGAATGCATGTTAAAGCTTTCTTATACTCCTGTTACTCAAATCCGCACATTTAAAAACGACATGAAAACATAACAAATTCCAACCTCATACCACTCAGTGTTCTGATCATGTCAGGTATGCCAAACATTATTAATATTAACTCTATCAATAGCAATATAACTGAAAAAACACTGTAAATGGTACTAACAAACCAGCTGTGAACAGCCTCATTACATCTTACCCGTGCAGTTCTTTGCATAGATTGCATCCCCATGGAAGCCATCTGCACATCTTCCACAGTGCCTTCCAGCTGTGTTTCCAATGCATTTCAGACACTCTCCTGTGACCCTGTCACAATAGCCATCTTCAAATGCGTCTACGTTGCCATTACAATCACATGGGACGCAAGACCCCCCCGGCACTGATGGATTCCCATAGTAACCATTGGCACATCTGCAACACAGGACACAGTTTTCAAAGTCACCATTTCCTCTGTCTGACCCCTGAAATGCGTCAGTTCAAGCAAGCAGGCAGTTTTCAAGCCATAATTTAAGCAAAGCACTCAAGAGGCTCTGTCATTTTAAATCAATTTCAACATTACAGTAAATTGCTACTTTACTAACACTGCTACATTACTGTATATAGGCTGAAAATAGGTGCCTGTCCATCAAATTTATCTTTACTCAGCTTGAGTTATTTTGAAACAAAGGTAGGTAAAATAAACTCCCCTTAATTCCCTGAGGTTCTTTTTCCAATAAAATATTAAAGTGAGCCAGAAGTGAAAGTCAAGTTATGAGATAATTGTATGTGTAGTATGGATAATAAATAGAACATTAGTAGTATAGAAAATAGTCTCATATTTTTATTTTCAATTGTATTGCTTAATTTTTAAGTGCATATTTCTATGTGGTAGAGACAGGTAAACAAGGGCTTTAAAGTGTCACTGAAGTCTTGTTTTTTGCCTTATTTTCTTATTCAGCCTTTTCCAGCACTAAATTCTAAGCTGGATGCGGCAGAATAAGTTATTTATAGCAATGAAATTGACCTGCAAAGTTCCACGACTTTGCAATTCATAGATTTTTCTTGCCTGGTAGAGGCAGAGCTTTGCGTAGTAGCTCTGCCTCTACTCCTGTCAATCTCTGCCGATCTCCACCTCTCCCGGTCCCTCTCAGTGAGAAAAGATTGAGAGGAGCGGCGAGAGGCCGAAATCGGTGGAGATTGACTGGAGTAGAGGCAGAGCTACTGCGCAAAGCTCTGCCTCTACCGGGAAGCTGAATGATGCAAGCCCTGGAAGTTTGAAGGGCAATTTTAGAGCAATATATAACTCGTTCTGCCGTGAGGATGTGTCGATTCAGCTTATAATTTAATGTTGAAGAAGGATGAATTAGAAAGTTAAAAAATTAGACTTCAGTATCTCTTTAAAGAGATATTCTACTTTTGTGATAGGATTGCCTTGAATTTCAATGAGTAGTGCAAAAGCCTATTTGGATTTTAATATTATTCAAATGTACTGTATCTTTTCATTTTATTCTGCAGCTTACTATATAATTCCAAAACTGACAGGAAGCTCAGATTTAACTGCTTTGCAACCTTGGTAGGAGTACTCTGTGTGCTCAGTTTTGAGCACTGTTCTCATGATATGATCCAGAATCTCCCAATTTGCTCCAGGAGTGATTGGCTGCACAGGGCAAGGGGCTTTACTGCTAATTTTCAACGCCTGGACTTAGACTCCTTACAAATATAATGTGATTTCCGCCACATTTTTTTCGGGACTGCAATGCGACGCAAACCACGCAGACATCAGAAGTGCAGAGACTGCACTGTTTGATGTCCCCGTGCATGTGTTGTGATTCACTGCGGAATTGCAACGCACGTTGCCAACGAAAATGCATTGCCATTTCAGTTCATTAAAAAGCATGGAATCGCAATCCCATTGTCAAAAATTGCATCGGAATGTAAGTGCCATGCGTTGCGTCAGGACTTCTGTTTCCCAATGTGCTCAAATAGGAAAGGGGCCTAATCCGTTAAGTGACAAACCTTGACACTCCTATTGACCAGATTATGATAGAAGCACAGTGAAAGGACTGTGCTTTATGTACACAAACAGATAAAGTTATCAAACTGAAATAATGTTTGCCGTTAATCCTTTAAATATACAGAGCCAAAGTGCTAATTTTTTTTCTTAAAGTGCCGCTGAAGCAAAAAAACAAAACAAAAACAACTTATTATATAATGAATTATATTTGTAGTACAGATAATAAATAGAACATTAGTTGCAAAAAAAAGTCTCATATTTTTATTTTCAGTTATATAGTTTTTTTTATACAATTGCATCATTCTATCATATTTGCAATTTACAAACTACACTCTGCATTTTAAACTATGAAATAGGGTGGAATACAGCAGCTGGAATACAGCCACCCACTTTTTATACTACTACCTTTTTGTGGAATTTACAATGAAGAGCTATGTTTAAGAGAGCTATAATTTACTGGAGGTACTGACCATTTGGAGGACTGTTTGCTGCCGTCTGAGGGGTACAGAAGGACGGCTAGGTTATAGCAGTACATTCCGCTTTGCACATTGGTGCTGATCACACAAGGACATATTGGCTTTTCCCCCCATGCATGAGTGGATCCATGCTACTGCGCAGATGGCAAGAAGAGGGTCCCAATGTGCAGCAGTGGGGTGGAGGAGGATCGCAGAAGCCTCTGGATCATTTTATTTTACATTTATTTTTCTCACAGGTTTACTTTAATTAAAGTAAAATACCCCCTTAAAGAGACATTGAAGTCTTTTTTACCTTAATTTCTTATCCAGTCAGCATCAGCATTAAATCCTAGGCAGATTCGCCGCATCCCCCAGCAAAACGAGTGATTTATGGCCCAGAAATAGCCCAGAAAAGTTCCACAACTTTGCCGGTCGCAGATTGTGCTGCCCTGGGGAGACAGAGCTTTGCGCTGTAGCTCTGCCTCCTATCCAGTCAATCTCCGCGGATCTCCGCCGTGAAAGAAGACTGAGAGGGGCGAGGAGAGGCAGCGATCAGTGGAGATTGACTAGAGAGGAGGCAGAGCTACGGCACACAGCTCTGCCTCTTACAGGAAGAAGGATGTGAGCCCTGGAACTTTGCAGGGCTATTTCTAAGCCATAAATCACTTGTTTTGCCGAGGATGCGGCAAATCTGCCTAGGATTTAATGCTGATGCTGACTAAATAATAAATTAAGGTAAAAAAAGAGACTTCAGTGTCTTTTTAAGTATATTTACATCATATATTCAGATTCTGTTGCCCCCATTTGTGACAGGCTTACATTATCAAC